>NW_027223361.1:0-82500 GCF_030449975.1 Polyergus mexicanus
AGGCGACGATTCGTGCTACATCGCCCAAACAGGCATACGCTACTACTGTATCCACTGCCTAGCGACGTTGCCCCGAGACGGGCGATGGAAAAATCCAGCAGCGCCTGCGGGATCTTATGCGCAGGATGGACAGTTTGGCCGCGCGTGCAAGCCCACCTTTCTGCCTCAGGGCCGCCTAGGCCGCCGGTCCACACACTCGTAGCCGATTCAGCGACCCCTTTGCTTACCAACGCGCCCACGGGGAACCACGGGGAGGCCTGTCCATTGTATCCCGACCCGGATACACGCCCTGACCCTGTTTGGGCAGAGATTTGGGAGGAAATGTGATAAGGTTTGGATGGGAAAGGGGAGGAAATGACTCGAGAGCCATTGGATAACAGGTTTTTGGAGACCTACCTATTTAACCTCTAACTTAAAATTATGCGACGCGAAGATCATTCGAATGTGCGGCTTGTCCGAGAAGATTACGGGACCGCACCTTCATGGCGGAGGACTCCGACTTCGCCAGCTGAACAATCTATCCTAAACAATAACTACGACTGCGATTCGAATCCCTTCAGCCAGAGGGACTCGCAACAAAAATCAGCGAATGCTGCATAGACCTCTGAGCTCGACACGAAGAAGTGTGCCGCCTCCGGCCATCGCCATTCGCTTTGTGGAACCAAATCACGCAGAGCCTCCCTTTGCGCGTCAAAGAGTGGACAGTCCAATAAGAAGTGTTGAACCGTATCTTATCCACTCCCGCATACGCACACATCACTATCGACGAGACCAAACGACTAGAGTCGTTCCCGGAAGTCTCCGTGTCCAGTGAGGGCCTGTGTGCTCCAATGATTGGTTTCCAAGGACCTTGTAGCCAATCTTTGGCGGATGTCCTTGAAGAAGGCAAACGTGGTACAATCTTTCATGGATGAAGACCATTTTGTCTGCCACATATTTACCGCCTCTTCCCGGATACGCTCGAACGATTCCTTTTTCTCTATTTCCGCGGGTATTATTACGTTTCCTATTTCCGCGGTCAACCCCTTACGCGCATTATATCTCGCGACGTATTCTTTTAATAAAATGTCGACAGGTGTCATCCCGGCCACGACATAAAGCGATTCCCAGGACGCTGTACGGTAAGCGCCGGTTATCGAGATTAACGCTCTACGCTGCGCGGCTCTGAGGATTCTAATATCACTCTCCGTACATAAATCGACCCACCCCGCGGCGGCGTACGTTACACACGGCTGGAAGACCCCACGATATATTGTGGAGAGTGTTTTATATTTAAGACCCCACGCGGCTCTAGCTAACCTACCTAATTTCCCGAATAGCAACCCGGTTTTGCTACTTAATTTTTGGCAGTGCGACTTTACTTTCATACACCTATCTAGATGCACTCCTAAGTATCTAACCGTTTCCCTAAATCGTATTTTCGCGTTGTTGACTTTTATCGTTGGCGACCTATTTACAAAATCGACGATTCTTCTATTATTTTTTCGCTTCCTATCCGGGCGGTCTCCTCCCCGTCTACCTATCGGGTTTCTTACGATCGCGTCGCTCTTTAAGACGATTGCTTCGGTCTTTCGTTCCGATACCTGTAACTTCGCAAATTTACACCAATCTGTTATAAGTTCTACCGCGCGTTGACCTTCTACTTCCATATCTTTCCGCGAATTACCGTTAACGATCACTACCAAGTCATCCGCATAAGCCGCAAATAGGATGTTCGAGACTTCCAGAAGTTTTAGAAGGCCGTCGAACATGAGGTTCCAGCAGGCCGGACCAAGAACAGAGCCCTGCGGGCACCCCCTTGTGGCCCGCTTTGAAACCTCCGAAGAATCAAAAGAGAGCTTAACCCTACGGTTGTCGAAGTAACTTTGCAGTACTCCGAAAACATTCCGCGGGCAATCTCTAGATTTTAACGCGTCTAACACAAGAGGCCACCAGACATTGTCAAAAGCACCCGAGATGTCGAAAAGCAGCGCGACGGCATACCTCTTCTCAGAAGCAGAAACCATACGACGCAACTCCACAACCGCGTCCTCCGTCGATCTTCCAGCCATAAAGCCGAACTGCCGATCGGAGACCCTACCCGGAGCCAATGACGTATCCGTAAGGCAAAGCTTAATTAGCTTCTCAAAGAGTTTCCCTATTACGGAGAGGAGACAGATGGGCCTGTAAGATTTAGGTCCTTCTCATCCTTGTCCTCGCCCTTCAGTAGGACTCGAAGTGAGTCCACCTTCCAGGCTGAGGGAAAGACGCCCCACTTTCGTGATCTGATCGGGGATCACTTTTATCGCGGCCTTCAGCACTCTAACCTCAATGAGGTCGAGTGCTTTATCGTTTCTAAAGGTTTTAGACGCCTTGACCATTTCTACTTCTGTGAAGAAAGAAGCATCGGCCGTATCGGGCGCAACGAGCACATTCTCCCTTAATGTGCTTTGTTGGGGTGTTTCTTCCGCTATCCGGTCATCTGGGACGTGTACGTCTAAAAGATAGCTGGCTGTTTCTTCTAAACTGATAGTAGACAAAGTACTACTACGCCGGAGTGTACTGAGAACACTCTCTATTCGGAGTTTTTCCGCTTGTTGCTTATAGACTAAGCCCCAAGGTTCCGAGTTGCCGTACGACGTAACAAATTCCTGCCAGCTTGCGAGCTTCACCTTTTTGACCATTCTGCTGTGTTGCCGTAAAGAAGAACGGTATTCCAGCAGCACTTCATGGCACAAAGGTTTGTCCCGCCCCTTTTGGAGGGCACGTTTTAATCTATAAAGCCTCTTCTTTGAGATTGTCAATTCTCTAGTAGATAGGGACAGATCATGTTACTGTTTTGCGTGTGACGCCTGCTCATAGAGCCCAATCCATACGGTCCCCATGGGCTTGGGATTGGGATATGCCCAATCGGCACGTCCCCGCTGTGACAGAGACTACCAGTACACTGCCAGGCTGCGGGACCTAGCAGTCACTCACTAGTAGGGGCAAGCGACTGTCCACGCTTTACCAGCTATGCAGGCTAGTACCCGAGCTGTTATACGCAGCTCACCCGTCGGAGCCTAAAAGCTCCTATCTAGCTTGCGGCTTCCAACCACTACCCCCGCGATGGCCTACCCAATATCGGGACGGGGGACAAGTCCCCCAGAGCGACCCGGCACCCGCGGTACCAGTCAGGATTTAGATCACTGGTTGGATCTTCGTGGAAAAAACCACTACCGGTTAGGAGTCCCACAACCCCCGGTATCGGTCAACCAGCTCGGGTGCGTGGAGTCGCCACTCTCCAAAGGACACATACAGGAATCTGACATAGTCTTCAAGACTACTCTCTGACATCTATTCATTAAATCCCTTGCATATCCAAACCTCATCGCGCCATATCATACACTTGCGCCATACATCACGCACGCAGAAAATAATCCTCTATATAGCACTCGTAATGCTTTCTTCCGCAAACCTCATTCCTTCCTCATCATACGCCGCAATTTGCCAACAACATTCACAATCTTCTTTCTCAGGCTCTCCAAATGCACTTTAAAATTCATTTTTTCACTCACCCTAATACCCAAATACTTCGCACTGCACATATACTTTACTCGTTTACCATTCACATATACATTTGCACCACTTGGACACCATACCTTCCACCAAGTTTCCTCGGTGTCCTACGCATATATTTCTTCATTCTGCGATCATTTGCACCCAGGATCCACGACATCACATGTTGCAGTAATTTCTCCACATTCGTTTCATTCATTAAATCTATAGCATCCTCCAAAGCACTCTCTCTCAGATCAGACATGTATCCATCCCAATCAGTACCTTTCCATACCCATCTACATACATCATTATTCATACCACCACCATTTACACCATACAACAATCGTATCAATAACACGTTATGATCGCTAATACCTCAGTCAGGCTTAATCTCCCACTTAAATTGATACCCCACATACGCATCATTCACCAAGGTAACATCAATATCACTTTTACCATTTGGACCGCTAAAGGTATAGCTTTCACTAGGCTCATTCAATACATTAATCCCGTTTACAGTAATCCATTCCTCTAACACTCTACCACGCATCTCTCTCTCTCTCTACTTCCGCCCTCTCCTTTGCTAAATCACAAGGGGGAAACGGCATTCGCATCCATACCAATTAATAAGCATCTTTACATTCCCGTCATCTTTACATTTGCATCTTTCGCTTTTACCACCACAGCAAAACTTCGCTTTTTCCTATTCTTCATACCACTCACTTTTGCGCCTGTGACACACACACTTCCGACATCCTTCTCACTATTCCTACCAACCACACTCGCATAACTTAAACTACTCCCACTAGTACCACTTACACCAAGAATCACATCCCGACCCATTTTATCTACACATTCATCCAGTCTACCTTGCAGTCTCTCATTCTTGCTCACCATACGCATCATTTGCTCCTCAAACTCACCCACACAATTTAAGATAAATTCACTCGCACTCTTAGACACCTTATTCGCTTCCGTCAACAAAAACCTACGCAACCTCAGACCAATTCTTCTCATACACACAATTTCATTCATTTCCACAAACTCAACATCACCTAATCGCTTTCTTTTCGCACTCACACTCACATCACTTTTCCTAGAAGAAACACTATCACTCCTCTCACGTTCACAGCCAGACAAAACATCCGCCTCCACTTCCATCGAAACTAAAAACTCCTTTTCTCCTTCCTCTCTCATCCCCCCCTTTTCATCAGTTTTTAAATTTTTATGCTCCATAAGTTTCCCACGAGCAGGGACGAACTAAATGTCACTTCCCGGGTGACGCCCTTTCCGGGAAGAAGACTCTTTTTTCAGGAGATCGCCAGGTGTCCTGAGGTGGCCGCTAAAAACCGGACTACTCCCCGGCCATGCATCCCTTTGCCACGCACCACAGCTTGGGATTAGAGGATGTTTTTTATAGAGGTCACCATCCTCGCGGTCCGGGCGGCTAAGCCAAGACCCCCGGTCCCTTCAGCAATGCCTCCCAGATTACGGCATTGGCTCAGGTACCCCGGGTGCGCCAGACCCGTACTGCAACTGCAAGAACAGCCGCAGCCCCTGGGGGACGTAGATAGAGACAGTGGGAATCTCGTTAATCCATCCATGCGCGTCACTAATTAAATGACGAGGCATTTGGCTAGACCTGCGCCCGCGAAGCGGGCGGACTTCCCGGGGATATAATCCCCGGTGTCCATGTCAATTATAAAAGAATAAATAGATAAATATGTAAAATATTAAACTAATAAAAGAGTTTAAGACTCAATCGTGTGCCGGGGCTCGACTCGATGCGGTGGCGGGATTCACCTCCGCCTCTCCCACGTTGCAAGGCCGGCCAACTTCGGCCCCGGCCATAACAACGTTACGTTATTTAAAATTTACTTGTATCTGCCCCAGCTTGGAACCAGGCTTGAATGGGGGTTCCTATTATTTATGCCAACTCGTGAGCATTCGCAATCTCAATTGAGCTCCGTAGAGCTATCATTAATATGGTGAGCTAATCCGATTTCTTTATTTTAAGCTGCTTGAGTTCAGTAATCGTTGCAGCTGGTAGAGCTCCTCTGGAGCCTACTACGATAGGTACAACTCTTGCATCGCAAACCTTGAAGTCCTTTTCCAGCTTAGACGCGATACAAGTGTACTTTTTGACTTTTTCCTTTGCTGCTTCGGCGAGAAAACTTTTATTTTCGTACCGGACAGTGACGTCGAGTACGATGACCCGCTCCTCATTCAGAATGACGAGGTAGGGTTTGAGTCTTTTGCCGTTGCATTCAATAGAGGGTTCCATCATAACCCTGTTGGCTATAGCCAATCGATCTTTGAGTAGATCGACTATTTCATTATGTCGCTTGATGCGTTTGGCCTTGGTCGTACTGCATTGGCCGACAATATGGCCCAGTGTTTCGTCTGCTTCGCCACATGCTCTGCAGACTGGATTGATATCATTGTGCGCTCTTTTCATAGTCATTCTGGTAGGATAAGTATTCGTGCGCAACTTAATTGTGTCGATAAGATGCGATGAACGCAATAGATCGCTACGAGTGAGCCAAGCGTTGCTGAGTGGTTCCTGGACGAAATCGTCAATTCCTTGCCAGTATAGCTAGGCCGGTTCTAAGCCATGGTCCTCTGTGGGTGGTGAGGGGCGAGGGGAAACCGGCGCGGGGGCTATGACGTCACGGAAGGGATGACGTCACGCAGGGAGGGGGCTTCATGGAGGGTATGACGTCACGGGGAATATGACGTCACGGGGGGAAGGTATGACGTCACGCGGGAAAACCGCGGCCGAATGGTAGGCGCGAAATCCGCGGAGAGGGGGAGGGGGCCGCGGCGGAACGGTTGGCGCGGGGCCGCGGAGAGGGGGAGGGGGCCGCGGCGGAACGGTAGGCGCGGGATCCGCGGAGAGGGGGAGGGGGACCGCGGCGGAACGGTAGGCGCGGGGGCCGCGGAGAGGGAGAAGGGTATCGCGGCGGAAAAGGTTGGCGCGGGGATCCGCGGAGAGGGGGTTGGAGGACCGCGGCGAAACGGTAGGCGCGGGGGCCGCAGGGAAGAGGGAACGCGAAGGTACGATGCCGCGAGTAGGTGTGACAGAGATAGCGCGAGGCGTCCGCAATGTGTAAGAGAGGGATAGCACGATGCGGTGCGAGAGAGAAAAAGAGCATACGCGAGGCGATGCGAGAAGGATAGCGCGAGGCGATCACAGGTACGAGGGAGAAGGATAGCGTCCGCATTGGTGTTGGAAAAGGATGACGTTCGCGGGAGAAAGAGATAAAGAGAGAGATAGCGCGAAGCATGCATGTACCGATGAGATAGCGCGAGGCATGCATGTAGGAAAAGGAAAGAAGAAGGTGCAGAAATAATCGATACTTTAATTATAATAGTAATAATAATAAGTTTATTTAATAATTGTGTGTATATTACAATGTGTGTGTGTGTCTGTGTGTTAAAATAATAATAATAAAAATATCAATAATAATAATAATAATAATAATAAAAATATGAAATATTTGCTGCAGGCTCCTTCTGAAACAGAAAAACATTATATTAATATAAATTTAATTTTTAATATTTAATATTTTTTAAAATAGATACAATTAATTCTTCGAGTATTTCAATGTTGTTCTCACCCATAACAAGACGTCAGCTATGTTTTACATATCAAAATCCCAATCCTTGGACATCACTGTATAATGACCTCGCAGACAATGATCCAAAATTGTACGAGATTTCTTCAAGCCGATTGCTTGACAGTAATATACAAAAGGGTATGTTCTGGACCGGATTTTTTTCCACCACCAAAATCAACTAAAAACATCAAAATCATATATAAAATCATTCATAAAAGCAATAAAATTAAAAAAAAACAACGAAGGACGCTTACGAAGTGATTAGATCCTTCTTATTTATCCATTGGTTATGTGTATTATCAAAGCCTAACCATTTAACATAAACTTTATTTCCTTTTCTTTTTAATATTTTTTCAACTAAATAGATGTTAGTTGGAATTTTAGTTTTTTGTAGTTCTTGTTCATAAAAGGTTCCTTTAATCTCTTCACCTTTCATATCTTTAATATGATAATATGGAGGTATGTTTTTAAAAACTTTATCTATTACAAATATTTCAGTTGACCAATTAGGTGTATATCCTTTTTCAAACATATGTTTTAATTTATTAATCCTTACATAATCACCAACTTTGAATCGCGTCCTACGGACTATGCGTTCTTCGGACTTAGTGTCCCTTGGACTAAGCCTTTCAGGTGCCTTTCGGGCGCCTTTTGGGCACATCTTCAGGTGTCTTTCGGACACATCCTTCGGACTTAGTCTTTGAGACGCTTCACATGGTGTCATTCCTATAGTTCTATGCTTTCTATTGTTATAAATATTCAACAAATTTAGTAATATATCAACCCACTTGTAATTACCCTGTATACTGAATTGTTTCCACATTAATTCTTTGAGTGATCTATTAAATCTTTCAACAATTGCAGCTTTTTTATCACTATATGTCGAATAATGATTAATTTTATTTTGTTCCATGAGTTTTTTAAAATCTTTATTATAAAATTCTTTTCCATTATCAGTTTGTAGATTTTTGGGTGGTTTATGCTGTGAGTTCGGGTCAACCCCTTGAGATAGGTTTTTAAAACAAATACTCATTACCTTTGATACGCTTTCTCCAGTTTTATTTTTAACAGGAATTGCCCAAGCAAATTTGGAAAAAGTATCAATAATTGTTAATAAATATTTATATCCCTTATTAATTTTGGATATTCCCTTTAAGTTACCCGAATCCATTTCAACAAGATCAGCCTGCCAAAGATCATCGATTCCTAATGTAATAGTAGATCTTCTTGGATAATTTCTCCTTGCTGGTTTGTATAATTCATCAATAATATCGTTTTTACTAACGGTCATTTATTTCATTGAAGAATAACCATTTATCTTCATTTGTTTTAAGTACTTTTCACGTGGAAAGTATTTCAAATTTTTAATAAAATCTTTTTCACGTAAATGAATTTCTTCTTCAGATATTTGTTGAGCCTCAAATAAATGTAATAACTCACAATAAAAATTAAATGATAATTTATATTCATCAAGCCTATCCATTAATTTTAATGATGTTTTGAATTCATTATCTAATATTTCAATTATAACAGATATGGCACTTATTGCAAATAATGATGTAACAGCAATATATATATATATATATATATATATATATATATATATATATATATATACCTGATAAACTTGATGCCGCAAATATTGCTTTACTAAGTGTGTAACGGCAGGGCCGTTACTACGGCGAAATATACATATGTACATACAATAACATATCTGCCTCGCTTACTCTACCCTACTCTACCTATCCCGCTCGCACAACCACCGCGCACGCGCTCTCGCTCTCGACACGCCGTATCTCTCTCACGGTTCCCCACGCGGAATCGACCCCACTCCCGGCCGACGGTATAGTGGGAGGCCCCGGCCGGGTATATAAGCCCGGCCGGCCGAGGCATCGGTACCAGATCCTATCCCGACATCCAGCTCCCGACACCGACCTGACCAGTGCCTACTACCTCCTCGGGCTAAGGTTTCTCTTAGCCCTGTCGGGTTTCGCCGGCTCCTGTCACCGCTCCTCGGGCTAAGGTTTCTCTTAGCCCTGTCGGGTTTCGCCGGCTCCTGTCACCGCTCCTCGGGCTAAGGTTTCTCTTAGCCCTGTCGGGTCTCGCCGGCTCCTAGCACCTACCCGGGCTGAGGTTTCGCTCAGCCCTACCGGGTTTCGCCGGTTTCCGTTGCCAAGGCCGGACCCGACGTGACACTCGGGCCTGTCGGCAATACCCATCTACCTAGCATAACCGTAGTAATAAGCCACCTGTAGATATCGCGTCGTAGCCTTAAGACCATTAGCCATAAGTCCGCTAGTTCTAACCGCGTCGTAGTAAAAGCCTGTTAATAATAAGTCCGCTAGAAATAAGCCTGCTAGACCTAAGAGCCTGCTAGTTATAACCGCGCCGTAATCTTAAGTTCGCCTGTAAATAAAGCCGCACCATCGCGAGTAAGCCGCGTTTCTTGCCGCGTACCGCCTTGCGTTTCTCGTCGCGTACCGCCTTGCACACCCGCACCTGACACCAGCTTTCTGCCGATCGCACGCTGACCAACATCGCCTGGCCCTGCACGCTACTTTGTACATATCTTTATTTAAATAAACTATCTTTTCTACTTCTATTGTGTTTCGTAAGCTTGAGTCTCCCCTCCTCTCGAACCCTGACACCGACGAGCCGATCCGAGCGTCGAGCGAGGTGACCGCGTTACAAGTGATATACCAATTTTACATTTAAAAAAATACTTATAACTTTTTCGATAAACATACATTCGTTTTTTAAAATACTCTTCCATTTATTATTATTAATAAATGTCTAAACATCATCTAAAAATGAAACATTTTAATTTTATAGATAAATATAAAAGAGGTGGTGGATTCTTTCCAGATGTAGTACGAGGTATAATTCTAGGTGAATCGGGTAGTGGAAAAACATTTTTATCTACTAACTTTGTCGCAAACAAATGGCTACCATATAGGCAATTATATGTTTATAGTCCATCTATAGACCAACCTACTTATGTAGGATTAGAGAAAGAGTTAGAAAAAGATAAATATGATATTGATTATTTATTTGAGGGTAATTGGGAAAAAATTTTACCAGTAGAAGAATGTGCATCAAATAGTTTAGTAATTTTTGATGATGGAATGTTAAAAGATCAAAGTAAAATAATAAGATATTATTGTGAAGGAAGGCATAAAAATATTAGTATTCTCGGATTATATCATAAATACACTAAAATAAACCCTATAATTAGAAAAAATTCAAATCTGTGGTTTATTTTTAATGAGTTTGGAGATAATCTCAAAAAAATACATGAAGAATTGGCTTCTGAATTAACATATGAAGAGTTTTGTAAGTTCTGTAAAAAAGCTTGGTCAGAACCACATGGATTTTTGCGAATTGATAAAACAAAAAATGATAAATATTTCTTTCAAAAAAATAATGAATTAATATTAATATTATAAATGGGAAGAAATTTACGTAATGTGTCAGACAAAAGACAACTGTTAAATACTGATTCAGAATTGTCGAATGCGTCCTTCGGACTAAGTCTGTCAGACGCTTCACCATCGTCGTCAAATACAAAACCGTTAAATACAGAATGTACACATAAGATGTTAAATACAGACTGTACTCATAAGATATTAAAGCCACTTAACAAACCTCCGGTTCTTGAATGCAAATCTCCAGTTTTTAACATGAAAACGGGATTTAATTTTGGAAATAAATCATTTAAAAGTACATATGAAATGATGGGTACAACTCCACAAGAACTGGCTGAAATAGAAAAGAAGCAAAATGAATTAAGAAAAACATTTCAAAATGCGAGAAATTTAATTACTAAAAAAAGTATAGATTTAGAGGAAAAAAATAAACCAATAACTTCTAGACTGGATGAAACGAATAAAGAAATTAACATATTGATTGATAAACTGGACTCGAGTTTAAAATCTGCACCTGAAAGGCACCTGAAAGGCGTCCAAGAGACGCTAAGTCCGAAGGACGCCACAGATGTACAACCTTATCAAGATACTAAACTTGAAGAAATAATAAAACTCCTTAAAGGTTATACAGAGACTGACGATAGTGATGAAGTATTTGAAGAGACCTTCGAGCGTCCTTCGGACTTAGTCTTTCAGACGCACTCTTTGGACGAGGTACAATCTGTTAGCTCGAGCCATTCACATAAAAAATCAGCTTTTCCAGTGTCACCAAGAATTAAAGAAGAAGGGGGCCCCTTATGGAATAAATATAAAAACCATCTTTATGATGAAACGTTTGGATTCTGGCGTGACAGAGACAATGATGATAGGTTAATGATAGGGAATAAAACTGTAAGAGTAACACAAAATGATAATCTTGTTTTTTATGATGATAATAATACAAAAATAGTAACTCAACTTACTAATCCTTTAATAAAATTATTAACAGAAAAAAAAGTACCATATAATTTCAAAGATATTTATGGTGAAGATGCTATAAAAAAATATAAGAATATAGTTTATAAAACTAATGCAATTTATAAAGATAATGATCCTAGTAAAGGACCAGCTTCAAATAAATATACAAAATGGGAATATATTTTGAGATATTTATGGGAAGAAATGAGTGAGTCAAAAATTAGCAAAGGAAGTAAAAAAGGAGGTGGTTTTATTAATAAACTTTCAAATAAACTAACCGGAAAGGTTCCAGAAATGCATTTACTGGGATATAATGCTTGTGGGCCTTTTACGAATGTTGAGGAGAGATTAAAAAAGGGGTGGAAAGGAATAAATCCTTTAGATGAACATTGCAAACAACATGATCTTTTTTATTATACAAACCCAAATGTAGATTATAGTGAAATAAAGAAAGCAGATAAAACTTTACAAGAAGCAGCGTGGATGAGAGTATTGTCACCAGATGCTAGTAAGTCGGAAAGATTTTGGGCGTGGGTTGTTACAAATGCCATGAAATTAAAAACCAAATTAGGAATGGGATACATGAGTGAAAAAGATTTGTTATCATTATTAAAGAGAGCATTGGAAATATATAAAAAAAATCCACAATTAGCTAAGAACATTTTAAAATATTATAAAGATCAAAATCATCCATATAAAACAACTGGATTGATGTCAAGCAAACCTTCGGTTCTTGAATGTGAAAAGGACGCATTCGGCAAGACTATTGAGAACTTAGGGGGTTTTCCTTAGTTAGCAGCTCTCCCAATGATTTTCGCTGGTTTATATTATCTTATGAGTTCGGGTGTGGATATATATAGAACAGTTAAAGAGAACAAATTTCTGGATGAAACATTAAAAGAACAGATTAGAAATAATAAGGCATCCGAAGTACGCGAAGAAGGATTAACCCATGTAGATAAAACTCAGGCAGATAAAATGATGCCATTAATTCAGGTCAAGCACTTTGTACATTATAATTTCGATATCCCACGTGAAGAAACTTTCAACACACCAAAATATCAACCATCACTCTTTAAATATCGTTATTAAATGGAATTAAACCTATCATCTTATCAAAAACAAAAATTGAAGAAAGCTTGGTTTTATGATTCAGGTGAAAAAATTAAATTGAATTCAAAACATGTTAAAAAAACAAATACTGATTATTATGGACTATTTCCATCATTATCTATTAGAAATGCAAATAAAGTATTTAGACAAATGGAAAATAATAAAGGTGCAGAACTCAACCTATCTAAAAAAGAAGTTGAAAATTTAATATTAAAAGCTTTATCAGATGATGAAACAATATGTAAAAAAACTTAAAATACCTAATTTTAGAAACGTCTATTTAAATTTAAATGAATTACCTAAGAAAATTAGAAAAAATGAGTGTGGTATTGTTAATCTTTTTTTTCATTGGGTTTGCTATTTCAAAAATAAAAATCATATATATTATTTTGATTCTGTAGGGGGAGATGCGCCTATAGAATTGAAAAATTATTTCAGAGGAAATAGACTCATTATAAATACAAAGAAAGTACAAAAGAAAAGTGATCCAGCTATTTGCGGTTACTTATGTATAATAGTTCTTTATTTGTTGGGAGTTAAAAAAATAAAATGGAAAGATATAATAAAAACAATTGGAATAGGTGATATTAAGGATGTTTTATACTATAAGCGTCCCTTGGACTAAGCACCCCTTGGACTAAGCATCCCTTGGACTAAGCCTTTTTAAAAGTAAATGACATTGATATATTACCTAAAGTGTAAGACAAAAACAAAATCAATGCGTGAGCATAAAGAAAATAAAAATGTAAATGAAGATTACATACATAAAATATAATGGATATTTTGATAGCAAATTGAAAGCTCTCAAAAAATAAATCTTATAAATGGCATCAAAACATAGTTCACATCAAGACCTTTTGTTTGAAAAATATCAAGATAAAATTGTGAAATTACAATACAAGTATATTTATCCTGAAATTAAAAGGCATGGCAAGGAATATGATTTTCATATAAAATTTAATGATAAACATGGTTTTGTGCCAAACAAAACAAGAAATTTACCAAAAATACGAGTTACAAAGAAAGATGGAAGTGCTTATCCTGAAGGTACAACTAGCTTTTTAGTTAACAATTATTTTGCGTACATGTGGAGTTTGATTAAAGTTTCAATGTTCAATACTGAGTTGGATAATAATTATAACGTTAGTCATGTTAGTACATTGAAAAAGCGCGCTAATATTTCAAACGAAGGTGAAGGAAGTGGTCAAGCAAGTGGTTTTATCGCTGAGAAAAAATATGGTTTGATTAAGGGTGATGGTTTGTTTTATCCTACAATTGATATGGGAGATTTAATTCCTGGTTTCTTTGATGATATAAGTGGGCCTATATTTGGTGTAGACATACACATTGTAATGACTTTAAAAGATGATTTGAGTGACTCATTGTTTACATTTAGTGACGCCGAAATAGCCCCACCTCGCGGAAAAATTAATTTAGAAAGTTATCGTTTAAAAGTTTGGTATATTGAATATGATGAAATTACAACGACAAACTTGATAGACGAATTGAAACATTTTAGTTTAGCTGGTAAATATGGGTTTACATATAAATGCTTTCAGTGTGTAGAATATCGAGGATTACCAGATTTAAATACTTTACGTATGCCCTTAAATGATTTTGTTTTTACTCAGGAACCAAACTGGGCATTTGTTTTCTTTATAAAAGATAAATTTCTGTACGAC
This sequence comes from Polyergus mexicanus, assembly GCF_030449975.1. Taxonomy (NCBI): domain Eukaryota; kingdom Metazoa; phylum Arthropoda; class Insecta; order Hymenoptera; family Formicidae; genus Polyergus; species Polyergus mexicanus. Next base: position 14,317 of record NW_027223361.1, read on the forward strand.
CAAAATGAGAATCCAACAAATTAGGACCATGCTAATATTAAAAATATTCAAATATTGTATGGAGAAGAAAGACATCCTTCCGAACCTCAAAATTATGAAATTGAAAAAGGAGATTATTATGAGTTGTATCGTTCAAGTTCAGATTACGATGAAGCATTATATGGTCCTGATAGAATGATTTCTCAGTTTCACACGGTTGATAATTTTATAAAATATAATTGCTTTTTTAATATTGATTTGAGGAATAAACCAAAGAGTATTTCCACTGTGGAGAAATTACCAAAAATTTTAATTGCTGATTCTTCCAAATCTTTCAAGGGATTAAATTGTTATGTAGTATTTGTAAGCCAAAAGACTATAGCTTATGATATGGTTATGAGTAGAATGATAGTTCAATATTTTTAATTAATTAAATTAAAATCTTTATATATACATAAATTTATAATTTATAATTGCTAATAAATGCTGTACAAACTGAAAGGAAATTTAAAAGATGGGGTATCTTTTAGTTTTGATAAACTTAAACACATAAAGTTTGGTGAAATAGGGTTGGTAGATATATGTATTCCTGGATATGATAATACGTCAGAAAGTCTAAGCGTTAAAGGGGTGTCTGAAGGGCACCTTAAAGACGCCGAAAAGGTATTTGAAAGACTAAATCTGAAGGATGCTAAGTCCGAAGAATGCTTAGTACAGGGGACGCTTAGTCCGAAGGATGCGTCTGAAAGACTAAGTCCGATTATTGAGTCGGGTAAAGAAACTGTATTCAAAGGTGAAAACCAGAAGGGAGTCACTCTTAGTTCAGGTCAAGCATCTGAAAGACACCTGAAAGGCGCCGAAAAGGCGTCTGAAAAACTAAATCTAAAGGATGCTAAGTCTGAAGGACGTTTAGTCCAAGGGACGCTAAGTCCAAAGGACACCATTGATATGTGTGTATATTCAAATTTTGTGGAAGGACCAATATTTAGATTTGTTGTAAATAAATTACCTGCTTATATTAAACCTGTGAATGTAATGTATTTTCGTTTTGAAGATAACATAGGTCTATTTGATAAATTAAAACTTACTTTCGAAGGAGAAGGTCTGAACTTAACTCAGGTCAAACCCTTAAAAAATGTGAGCGTAATGATTGACTTTCATGAAGTGCATCCTACAGACTTAGCGTCCTTCAATATACAAAATATAGTGATGAATTAATAAAAATTTCCCGTAATAAATGGAAAGAAAATGTTCCACGTGTCAAATCAATAAACCACATTCTGATTTTGTTAAAGCAAAAAAATTAAAATATGGAATCAGTTACACGTGCTATGAATGTAAGAAACTTCGAAATGAAAAAATTACTTGTGATGTATGTTTAAAAGAAGTTCCAAAACGATGCATGACTAGACATTTTAAACTAGAATGGCATATGAAATTACAGAAATTTATTATTAAAATATTACGAGAAAATGATGAATTACATTCACAACTTTCACAAATTTAAAACTCAGAAAAAAAATATATTGATAAAAATTTCCCATAATAAATGGGATCATTATTCGAACAATTTCCTTTTCATGAAAATATTTTTTCTCAACCAAGAAAAAGGAAAGATGGGATTATAAATAAATCAAAAGACTTTAAAGAATTACCAAATAATTATTGTAATGAAGAAGAAGTAAAAATTGTTAGAGCTAAAGGCGTGTGGAATAACATGCTTGTTGATTATTCATTCTACTCAGATATAAATAGTTGTGATTTAAGTATATTTCTTAGAAGAACCAAACCATACGTAGAAGATAAAATACGAACTGGATTTAGAAAACATACAGCTGTAACAGTAAAATTAGTTGCAAAGATGCAATATCATGTATTGGATTATGCGGTAATGTAATTGACTTACACACACATTATTTTCATAGTAATGTTGAGCATATTTTATCTGAGAATATCATATATCAGATATAATCAATTTTATGCATAATATCATTTTAAATAAATTTGCTAGCTTTAATGCAAAAAACACCAAGTTTACATTCGATAGAGTTATTCAACTTGATTTACAATCCGATAAATACACCCCTCTTCGAGGTGGAAGATTATGTTAAATTACCCAATTATATTATAGCAAAAAAATGCTGCATTAATGTTAACAATACTAAAACTAATAAATTTAAATGCGAGAAGCAAGAAAATCTTAGATGCTTTGAGTATGCATTAGAGAGTATACTTAATCCTGCTGATAATCATGTAGACAGACCTTACGAATATGATATATCGAGGTATGAAGTGTTAAATATGAATTATCCTGTACAAATTATAAAAGAAAATATAAAAAAATACGAAGATTTTTTAAATATAGCTATAAATGTTTTTAGAGTAGATGAGAATAATGATAAGTCGAATGTAAAGAATTCAAGAACCGAAGGTTCGTCGTTTACTATTGGTCAAGCTATTACAAGTAATAATTATAAAGATAGAAAATGTACAAATCTTTTAATATACAAAGAGAGAGCATGTAGTTGGAATTAAAAATATGAGTGCTTTATTAAAAGGACAAATAATAAAAAAATGTAGAAAACGATACTTGTGTGAAAAATGCAACGATTCGTTTGAGAAAGAAGAAAAGTATAATGATCATGTTGCTCTGTGTATATATGAAAAACAAAAAATAAAAATGCCTACTAAATTAAATAGACAATATTTTTCCATAGGTGCAGAGCAATATCATCCATATACAGTTAGTTCAAGTTTTGAAGCAACATTACAAAAATCAATTATGAAGAATGTCATTCATGAACATAAACCAAATAGTTTCTGCTTTGATACAATAGACGAAACACAATTAATAAATAATGGAAGTGTTGAACAGTTAATGAATGAATTTAACAACCTTATCGTTAAATATGCAAAAAGATATTATGAACTTAGAAAAGTAAATAAACCAATAGCAATGACAAAAGAAGATATTGACAATTTCAGAAAAGCTAAAAAATGTCATATTTGTAATGGTGAATTTTCTGACGAGGAAAGGCACCCGAAGGGCGCCCAAAAGGCTAAGTCCGAAGGATGCTTAGTCCAAAGGATGCTAAGCAAAGTAAGAGATCACGATCACTATACAGGACGTTATCGAGGAGCAGCGCATAACAACTGCAACTTAAAACTAAAATTACCAAATTTTGTACCAATATTATTTCATAATTTGAAATACGATTCTAAATTATTTCTAAGATGGATTCTGAAACTAGGAGCTAAGTACACACGGAAAAATAAAAAAGCTTTAAATATAATGCCAAACACAAAAGAAAATTATGTTACAATTTCCATAAATAACGTAGTTGTTGATCAATATGAACAACAGTATGACATATCAAAATGTAAAGAATGTAATAAAAAATATAAGAATGAAATTATTGAAACCTGTAAAGAATGCAATTCGAAAACCATCATTAAAAAGAAAGGAGATATTAATAATATACATATGGAGGTGAGATTCATTGATACATTTAGATTTATGGAAAAAGTTTAGATTCATTAATTAAAAACTTACTCGATGTAAACGACTGTTTTTGTTCACATTGCAAATCTGTCCAAGAAATAACAAATATGAAGTTACTTCCTATAAACGAACATGATGTACTTAAAATGATTGGGAGATGCAAAAAGTGTAATGGGAATGTATTTAAGCCAGTTGATTATTCCAAATTTAAAACTATGTTAAAGAGATTTAAAAAAGAAGACTTACATTTAGTTCTACAAAAGGGAATTTATATGTATGAATGGATGGACTCTTATGCTAAAATGTATGAGTTATATTTGCCTAGCAAAAGTAAAGAATGGTATTCAACTTTAAATGATGGTGAGTCCTTCTAAACTTAAATTTGCACATAAAGTATACAGACATTTTAAATGCAAAACTATAAAAGAATATCATAATTTATACTTGAAATTAGATACTGTTTTATTACGTGATGTTTTTGACAATTTCAGAGAAAAATGCTATAAAGAATATGGTCTTGACCCTGTATATTATATATCTGCTCCACATTTTGCTAATGATGCTTCATTAAAATACACTGAACAAACATTAGAATTATTATCAGATAGAGAAATGTATGAAACATATGAAACTGGAATAAGAGGTGGAATATCTATGATTCCACACAGATATGCATTAGCTAATAATTGTTACTTTTATGATAATAAAATTGGAAAGACTGTTAAACTACCCAAAGAAAAAGCGATAGAAAAAGGTATATATAACACCAAAAAGCATGTTAGCTATATTTTATACTTGGATGCTAATAATCTATATGGGTATGCGCTTAGTCAACCCCTTCCTATAGGAGAATTTAAATATGAAGATGTAAATGATTTCAATCTTGAAACAATTAAGAGCTTACCCTATGATGGAGAATATGGTTATACATTTCTCGTTGATTTGGATATCCCTTTGGAATTACATGATAAATTTAAAAATTATCCAATGTTACCTGAACATTGTGTACTGTGACGTGACGTTTTTGGGACGTCCGTCACAAGGGCCGAATGGCCCGATCGGGGGCGGTTTTTCGGGGGCCTGCGTCTTCCTAATTTAGGGAGAGAGCGGCCCGATGGTCAGATCAGCGCGATCTGACTTTCGGGTGGAAAAATCGCAAATGTAAGCTCGAGATGAGCCCGCGAAGTGGTTGTCGGCACGAGGTCGAGCGGCGGGATCCCATCCGGCGGAAGGAGAGGAAGGAGAGGAAGAGAGAAGAGAGACGGCCAAGAGCGGGAGTCCAGGACACAGGAGACATCAGGTCGTAGTCTTTCAATATTAAGTACATTCCTGGTGGCTAATATACCTCGCTACCGATAATTTAATATTACTAAGACAGGGACAGAAGCGAAGGACCGGAAGGAACCGGCCGAAGGGGCGGCCACTCCACCCGCGCGAAGCGAGGGAGTCCCAAGGACGGAGCGGCGGGAGGATTCTTCACCATGGACCTATCTTTCAAAATAGGAGGGAGAACCGCTCGGACGCTGCCGAAATTCCGCATCTGCCGGTCAGACAACAACGGATTTAGGAAATTTCGGGGCGAGGATCCACCAACACGGCCGTGATGACAACAAGGATCGCGAGGACCGCAGGACGGCCCTGCGTAACGCGAAAGCGCCACAAGTGGCGCGATAGCGATTTATCGCGCCGACGTGTCTCCTGCAGGACTCTCGCTCGGCACTGTTCGGCGAGCCGTTAGAAAGGACGCAGGCTTTTCCGGGAGCGAGCGAGCACACCGAACCGCTTAGGAGAAGCACAGAGAACTTCCGGCCGGTGGGACGAGCGTCGTCGACCCGATTTTGTTGCCGAATAACTGTAGGTAATTAATTCGGATGAGTTGCGCCCTAAATAGTTGTCGAGCCACGCGTTTTGGTGAATTAATTTGGTGAATATTTTCGGTAGATTAAGTCGCACGGCCGACGGGCACATGTCGCTCATCCGAATTAGATAAAATAGGCTCTCTCTATTCACTTCGCTGCCGCCGACAGTCATTAGTGTTATTTTCGCGTTAGTCTGTATAATACGTTGTAAATTATCGGGATTTTTGCGTTCACGCGATCGATATTCCGACTCGCGCAAAGTATTGCGCCGCACGACTCGTACACCACAATCGTTATCGATAGTTTCCGTATTGTTTCTGTGTATTGTTAGCGCGTATTTGTAAGTATTGTAAGAAATTGGAGTCAGGAGGAGGCGAAATCCTAAAAATTCGTACAAGAAATCTATCGGGTGTCTTTGAGCCCGCTATTAGTTTCCGCGAGTCATTCGAGCTAGAGATTAGGCATTTTCCACGCAAAGGTCGCCGTCATTGTTATTGAGACGTATATCGGCTTACCGCGAACCGGACCAACGGACCGATTTGAGTCGTGCAATCTAGTATTTTCTATTATATCGAGGCGGATTCACGAGCGTGCGTAAAGTAGTTACCGGCGTATTCGAGAGATTTCTTTAGCTGTCGCGGCCTCATTAAGTCTCGTACGGCAGAAATCCTCGCGGCCGAAAAGTCGAGATAAAGCGCGTAAAATGCCCGGTAATTTGATGTTGTTGATATTGTTGCGCACGGTCGTGCCGATCTCCGCGGAAATAATATATCTTATTCGCCTGTAAAATAATTACTGTCATCCAAGGCTATTATTTATACGAACTGCTCTATACTCTTGTTTCTTTCGTTTTAATATATCATTGTTATCTCTATTATAATACATCGAATGCTCATTTTGGCTCCCGTGTTCTCGACTCTCAAGATTTCTCCCGTCCCCCCCGAACCCCCCCCCCTCTACCATTTCGGGTATACTGAATAGTCGCGGAATTTTGCCGTCGCGTTAATTGTCGATCGCGCGATTATATTTTGGTGTTGCGTTTTTCGTGAATCGTGCGGCCTGCCGTACCTGGCGCCCAACTTAGTTTATCTGTGATTTCGGGAACTTTTGGGGATCGCGAGATCGATATTCGAAATACGCGCCGAAGGTGTACCGTGGGCATCGGAGAACCGCCCGCCGAATCCACAATTATTCATTAAATAATTTTAAAAGAAAAATACGGTTACAGTACCTAGTTATGATGAATTATCCGAATATCAAAAAGAAATGATATCTAAAGGAATAGGTAAAATACCAACTGGCACTAAATTTATGTGCACGTTAAAATCAAAGAATAATTATTTAATTGATTATAGAATGTTACAAGAATGCCTTAATCAAGGAATAATCTTAAAAGACATAAAAAAAGTAATATCATTTAGGCAAAAAGCTTGGTTGAAACCTTACATTGACTTAAACACAAAACTTAGACAAGAAGCTAAAAATGGATTTGAAAAAGACTTTTTTAAACTCATGAATAATTCAGTATATGGAAAATAAATGGAACAGGTAAGAAACAGATGTCAGGTGGACTTGTTTTTGTTGTGCCTCTAGCCGCTAAGGAAGAGGTCTTTTGGGATTTGTACGCCCAAAGGATTAGGATCCACGCTCGAAATAAGACACTCCCGGACGTTAGGTATAATTTAGTATATTTTGCAAGATTTAATACACTTTCACTTATTCGCGATTATAATAGTCGGGCGCGATACGTACGGTACTTCGATAATGTTGGGCGAGCGAGTAGTCTGCGAGTCGTCTCTCTCGAGTCGTCTCTCTCCCTCGCGAGGTGCATCTCGCGCTTATTATATCTCTTAATTAATTAGGTCGTTGATTGGGGAGGAGTGTGGTGTCCCTGACCGGAGCATGTCTCGTGCTCTGCTTGTCAGTCTGTCTCGTCAGCTGCTTACTCAGCTTCCGAGAACTTGACCGTGACTTCCTTCTCTTTAGTCACGTATCTTACTTTTATTTTATTAATATCCTTTTATTACTTTGCTCTTTCTTAATTATCTTTCCTTGATCTCTTTTCTAATTTTAATGCTTTGCTTTACTCAGCTCTTTCTTACACTTTTCTGTGTCACTTTATTGTTTTATTCTTTAATATATTAAGAAATTGGTCAGGTTACGACATTTTATTCATATAAAAATTTTGCAAGGTGTAAAAATTATGAAGATAGACAAATAATAGATGATGATAAAGTTCTCGTGTATCGGAAAAAGAAAGAAATAACATTAAATAAACCCATATATGGTGGGTTTGTTGTTTTAGAGTTATCAAAGTTATTGATGTATAAGTTTTATTATAATTTTTTGAAGAAGAATTATGGTGATAAAGCTAAATTGTTAGGAACTGATACTGATTCATTTATTATTTATGTGGAAACAGATGATCTTTACATGGATATAAAAAACAACATACATTATTTCGATATGAGTGATTATAAAATTGATTGGATGCCACGAGTAAATAAAAAAGTAATTGGTTTATTCAAAGATGAATATCTCGGGATAACATTAAGAAAATGGGTTGGATTAAGATCAAAAATGTATGCTTTTAGATATGACGAAACTGAAACAAAGTTTTGCAAAAATACTAAAAAGTTTATAACAAAAATAAAAGAGAGAAAAGTATGTAAAGGAATAAAAAGATCAAATATAAAAAAATGAAATTTGATTTGTATAAAAACTGTTTGTTTGAAGGTAAAAGCACAACTGAAACTGTATACAATATTACATCAAAAGAGTTGAAATTTTACACTATTAAAACAAATAAAATAGCATTATCAGCATACGACGATAAAGTATATTTAAATAATAATATAGAAACGTCTCCTTTTGGTTATGAAAATACCAGGTAAAACCTGAAAGGCGCCTGAAAGAACGTCTGAAAGACTAAATCTGAAGAATGCTAAGTCTGCAGGGCGTTTAGTCCAAGGGACGCGTCCTATGGACTAAATCTGAAGGATGCTAATGTAGTTCTTTCGAAGGAGAGGATTTGAACTGTCTCCAGTATGAAAAAAATATTAATTGAAAAAAAAAATGTGAGCGTAATGATTGACTTACATGAAAAAGAATGTTTCCAGTATGGAAAAAATATTAATTGAAAGAAAAAGAACATCTTAAGCAGGTTTACAAGTGAATTAACACTGTGCCAGTGACCTACTAAAACATTGCTGAAAGATGCAAAAACCTCTGTGAGGAAAATCACCTGACGGTATGTGCTCGCCAGCGCTGGTTTTTATTTTTTTTTATTTTGAGTACATACCGTCAGTTGACTTTTTTTTTTAGTTCTATTTAACTTTAATTTATTTCTTGATTCAAAGTTTAACACTCTAATTGGGCCCCTGAGGTATACATTCTTTTCTAATTCATATCTAGTTTCCTAGATGTGACAGAGAGAATTGTATAGCTCTTGTCGAATGCATCTTTCGGACTAAGTCTTTCAGACGCGTCCTACGGACTAAACCTTTCAGGTGCTTCACATTCAAGAACCGAAGGTTTGCCTATTCCTATTCCTGGCGCCAGGACACACACATACAACGCCACTCAGTTATTTTTTACATGCCATATTATTTATCAAGCCGGCCGCACTTGGCAAATAAAATCTTGAATTGTTGGGATTCGAACCGGCAATCTCAAGATTACTAGGCATGTGTTATCTCCCTGAGCCATACGAAGATAACAGTTAAACATGACTAATTACTGAGTGATATGTGATCCGAGCGCTTCGACGCGCCAGAAAGGACGTCTGAAAGACTAAGGAACGCTTGGTCCGTAGGACGCTTGCGCTTCGACGCTTAGTCTTTATGCTAAATCCGAAGGACGCACATGGTTATCTTTTTTTTTTAATTTTATTGCTTTTATGAATGATTTTATATGTGATTTTGATGTTTTTAGTAGATTTTGGTGGTGAAAAAAAATCCGGCCCAGAACATACCCTTTTGTATACTACTTCAAATGTCTGTATTTTGCATTTTATATATCCGAAAATAATTTAAATGCATTAATTACATTATTACATTATTGTGATTAAAATGACACGTCATAAAATATTAATAAATAATGTTTTTATGTATCGAATTTATTTTAATCAATATGAAAAGTTTTTTATTCGGTTCCAGAATATTCGTTTATAAAGATGTGCATTTATTTTTATTATTACGCGATATTTGTAGCATGCATGTATCTAAGTATGTATGTATGTATCGGGGAATAAGGCGACTGTACTATTCACACGCACACAGCCAGGCATATGCGATAATATCAGTGCGCGGCAGTACTCAGTCTCAGTCTCAGTCGCGCGTGTTGTGTACATACGCGTAACGAGAGATAACCGCAAAAGCGTGCTCAACCGTTATAACGCGTTATAACGCGTCGAATTTAAAAAACGAGTGTTGTGTTTGTGTAGTTATAGTGTGTTCATATAATGGGATGAAAATGTAATGAGAAACGCTTGCCTCGCTTTGCCCGCAGACTTTCTTTAAAAAGAATAAGGGTCAAAAGGTTAGTATATTTATATACCATAATTCTAGAAGGAATTGTTTTAATGTATACTATATACTAATATGTCGCTAGATATAATTGAATTTTTTTTCCGTGCAGTTTACACAAAAATATAAGTATGATAATGTAATATTATATTATATAAAAATGTAATATTTCAAGTTTCTTTTTTTATTTTTTGATTATATTTTTAAAGCAATTCCTAAATAGAAAACAACATAAAGACATTTGTATAAAAAAATTGTAACATAAAATTAATCTTTAAATAGAATTTAGAATTACTACAATACATGAACATACACATTATATGTATATGATGCACATAATATTTAGTACTCAAATAGTATTTTTGTTATAAAGAAATGGTCAGACATAAGCAGTGGTATCAACGAGAGAGAGAGAGAGAGAGAGAGAGAGAATAGAAATGAGTAAGCGAGGAAATGGCTGTACAACGATATATTTCACATCAGTCGCTAAATATTAGTGAGCATAAAGTATTGCTACGGAGAAAGATCCAACTATTTCCTTTTTTTTCTTACTTTTGGCACTTGTATAGACATTTGCTCATTTACACTCATATCCTCTTTCTCTTTGCCCATTCTTCTCTGTCCGCTTCTTTCTAATCTGAGCATACTATATGTGTGTTATATATTATGTATATGCGATCTTTTCGTGAACTGGTTGTAAATATTTCATACCAGATGCGGTTTGCATGAGCGTTCTGGTTAAAAATATATCCCAGAGGCGATTTACGTGTGCTGGTTATTGTAAAAAATATTCCAGAGGCGATTTACGTGTGCTGGTTATTGTAAAAAATATTCCAGAGGCGATTTACGTGTGCTGGTTATTGTAAAAAGTATTCCTGAGGCGATTTACGTGTGCTGGTTATTGTAAAAAATATTCCAGAGGCGATTTACGTGTGCTGGTTATTGTAAAAAATATCCCAGAGGCAATTTACGTGTGCTGATTGCTTTACAATATCTTGAACCGGATGCGATAGTTATGTAAGATTAGCAATATAATCGTTATTATATATTATAAGACATATATATGTATTGTGCCATTGTATGTATGTATGTATTAAGTAATGTGTGCAATTGTGTTCAAATATGCAATAAAGGCAGACACGTGTCTATATTATACTGTTATCTATACGCTTAGATACGCTTAGATATGCGTGCGAGGCAATAGAGCAGTAGAAATACACGATGTTGTCCGATTTCATCATATTGAACACAATTCTCTTTCAAATATGCATAAGACATGCAGAAATATTATCGGTAACAGCGGAACTAAAATTATTGATATTATCGGTAATTTCGGTCGGTATTATCGATAATTTTAGTTACGCTTAGATGAGGGCGCTAACCCGTCGGAGTTCGCTCGTCACTGTTGGATCCCCTTAAGGCACGTAAAGCTCGATGCACCTCGGATAGCAGAGGAGTAGCACTATCTAGACGTCAAGCACGTCAAGCGGAATATGCACGAGTTCAAATCTTGTGGCGTAAGAATCGCAACAAATGCATACGCATGTTGCTTGACGACATTACGGAGGTGCAGGTCCCTCCTAAAGATGTAATAGTGCCCTTTCGGGAGACTGTGATGACAGGGAGTTTTGATACATCTCCAGGCGCCACTGAGTTTAGGCCAACGATCAAGGAACTATGGTCGCCTATCTCCCTTGGTGAGATCAAGAATTCGATGCCTGCCAACACGACTTCGGCAAGGCCAGATGGTCTCACTGCACGACTTCTCAAGAGGATTCCTCTCGGAATACTATGTAGGATCCTCAACATCATTATGTGGTGTGGCAAGGCGCCTCTTCATCTATTGGAATCGATAACTACCTTGATTCCAAAGAAATCGAAAGCAAAGACTCCTGGTGAATTTAGACCTATCACGGTCTCCTCAGTGTTAATTCGAACTCTGCATAAAATCTTTGCTTCGCGTATGGCGAAAGCATTCAAGCTTGATCAACGGCAACGGGCTTTTAGGCCGACAGACAGATGTTCAGACAATGTCTTTTTCTTGGATCTCATGCTGAGATACCACCACAAGAGCCACAAACCGCTCTTTATAGCCTCTCTAGATATCGCCAAGGCATTTGACTCGGTTACGCATAAGTCAATACAGGAGACGCTTAAAGTCATGGGCTTGCCAACCCCTATGATCGAATATATCACTGATGCATATTCTAGAAGTGTTACGCGACTTAGCTGTGACTCTTGGATGTCGGAAAAGATTAAGCCAACTTGTGGTGTCAAACAAGGAGACCCTATGCCGCCGATCATCTTTAATATGGTGATAGAGCGACTGCTTAAAGAGTTGCCAGAAGATATAGGCGCTCGAATTGGTGGACTCGTAATAAATGCAGCGGCGTTTGTGGACGATATGCTGTTGTTTGCGAGTACGCCGATGGGTCTCCAGAAACTGCTGGATATATCTATAGCCTTTCTTAGCAAGTGTGGACTACAAGTTAATGCGTCCAAATGCATGACGGTATCATTAAGGAACGTTCCTCATGAGAAAAAGACAGTTATAGATGCAGATACTGTTTTTCTATGTCAAGGAAGAATGCTCCCTGCTCTTCGAAGAACGAGCGAGTGGAGCTATCTGGGCGTACCCTTTACTCCAGAGGGAAGAGTTAAGCTCGATGTATCAGGAAAGCTTCGAAACATGCTGGAGAAGCTGACAAAAGCGCCGTTTAAACCGCAGCAAAGGCTGTTTGCGCTACGAATAAATGTCATTCCTGGATTGTACCATCAGTTAGAGCTGGGATATACCAACATCAGCATGTTACGCAAGTGCGATAAAATTACTCGGCACGCGGTGCGGCAGTGGTTTGTCCTGCCTACAGACACGCCCAACGCTTATATACATTCAAGCGTTAGAGATGGTGGATTGGGAATCCAATCTTTGGGATGGCAGGCGCCACCAAGACGACTTAATCGATTGCTCAAGCTACCTCTATCACAGCATGGAATGGAAGGAGTGCCTTGCTCATTCCTCGAAAGCGAAATTAAGGTCTACCGTACCAGACTGCTTGATGGTGACAGTCAATTATCTAATAGCGTGGATGTGAACAATAGATGGGCCAGACAGCTGTATGGTCGCGTCGATGGTCGAGGACTGCAGGAATCCGCTCGAGTTCCAAAACAACACCTATGGATCCAAGAAGGAACTAGGTTCCTATCTGGAAGGGACTTTGTCCAATCATGTAAATTAAGGATAAACGCACTCTCAACTAAGTCACGGACATCCCGAGGACGCCCCAAGGAACACCTCTGCAGAGCGGGATGTAACTGTAGCCAAACTCTAAATCACGTGCTACAGCAATGTCACAGAACGCATGGTCCCAGAATCAAAAGGCATGATGCTGTTGCCTCTTACATAGCACGAAATCTTGAGAAACTGGAGTACAGGGTGGTGGTGGAGCCCAAGATCCAGACGGAGGAAGGACTAAGGGAGCCCGATATTATCGCATGGCTGGGTATAACGGCGCTGGTAATCGACGCGCAGGTGGTGAACGACCAAGTCGATCTTGACGGAGCGCACAAGAAGAAGATCGACTATTACGAGAACCTGTCTGATGCAGTAAGGAGACTGTATGGCGTTCGAGAAGTCAAGTTCACATCGATCACACTGTCCTGGCGCGGAATATGGAGTGAGGAGCCTAATCTAGCTGGGAATAATGAAGAAGAACGCGCTTAAGGTCCTGTCTTCAAGAGTCATCATCGGTGGTCTGGCATCCTTCCACAGTTCAACAAGATGACAACAGTGCGGAGATGAAGCGGAGCGGCGAAGGCGGCGGGAGGAACCAACATGGGAAACAAGGATAGGCATACTGTCTGTAATAGACATAATGTTATGTTATACTCCCCTTAAGGAGAAGCATAATTGAAAAAAAAAATAGCCAAATGCCTCGTCATCTAATTAGTGACGCGCATGAATGGATTAACGAGATTTCCACTGTCCCTATCTACTGGGAGTTACCGTGGCTCTCCTAAGGATGTCTGGGTGACGCGCTTTACTGACCCTTGCGCCGGTGTTGGTGATCCACGGGTCCATTGGTCCCGGTCCGCGCGGGTGATGTTCTGAGTCGATCTTGGGGTCCGAGAGTCAGGGTTGGAACGTGATGCAAATTGCTATGCGATGCGGAATCGCGTAGCGATATCAGTCCTCTCGTTAGGACCTATAGCCTCTCACGTTCAAGTTGTGCATCCACCTTCTCGTGGTACTCGCACCTACTTTGGAAAGTAAGATTCGGTAGGTGTCAGCTGAGTGATGTCACAGCGAAGTTTTTCCCCCTTTTCCGCACAGTCATGAGCCGGCATCAGTGATACTATGACTTTCTGATGGACGTCCGGATGACGCTCTCTACTGATTCTTGCGCCGGTGCTGGTGATCCGAATTGATCCACCGGATCCCGGCCCGCGCGGAAGATGTTCTGAGTCGATCTCGGGGTCCGGGATTGTCGTGGTTGTGCTGGTGCTAATCGAATGGCTCTTAAGTGACTGTGTTCTTCCTATTTTTATACCCCCCCATTCTCTGGCAGCCCATCTCCATTCGTTTGTCTCTATTGTTCTTCGGTGCAGTAGAGAGAAACAGGGGCTGTCAATACTCGCCCACCGGGCCCTGCGCTTCTGAGGTCTTTGGCCCAGCGGCGACGGAACCGGTGGTTACTAATCTTTTCTTTTCTTTTCAGGTTTCCTCTACCTTTAGGAAAGCCACCCCTTTCTCTTTCTCTCTTTATCACCCATCTTTAACAATATTTACTAACACTACTAACACTCTTCACTATTCTTTCTCTTTTTCGTCACACTACTCTCTTTCCCTCCTGAGCTAAAAGCTTTCACCTCAACCCCTTTTTCACTCCTTGGCCGACCATTTGCGCGTTCTGCAGTGTTTTAAGTGCCTTGGTTTCGGCCATATTGCGAAAGGTTGCCAGGCGTCGTCTGATGTTTGTAGTCACTGCAGTGCTGCTCAGGAGTGTAGAGCATATCCCAATAGGACCGGTGTACGTAGGTGCCACAATTGCGCGAGCGCAATGATTGCTGCGGTGGACCATTCGGCTTTAGACTCTTTTGCATGCCCGATATTACAGCGAAAAATAGCGGATGGATCTAGAATGATACACTATTAAATATAGTTTTATTTTTTCTCTTTTAGTTAATAATTAAAGTGTTGAGTCAATAGTTGCTTCAAATACGGGAAAAGAAGTTTGTCACCTGCCGGAGCCAAAGAGCCCTTTCCCGGTCACATCAATCCGGCCGCAGCCACCATCTGTGCGATAGCAAAATAACGACGCCTATGCGATGTCTGGGGTTAGCACCCCCTTTCGTTGCGTTCCCCTTTGGGGATATTTCATTGGTGCTACGACTATTAATAAAGAGAGAGATAGCCGGGGAGGTACCTCGGAGACTCCCCCCAATGAAATCGATGATTTCGCTGGTCCATCAGTAGGGGATCTTGATGTCGAGGATGTTACTTCGGAGATTGGTCGTTCCGACTGTTTTGTGTGTGAAATTTGTTTTCGCTCTTTCTCGTCGGCGATTGGCTTGGGTGTACACAAGAGGAAGGCTCACCCTGTTGAATAAAGAGATCAGCGTCGCTCGTGTCAAGTCGCGCTGGAGTGATGAGGAGGTCCAACTTCTTGCCATGGATGAAGCTAGGGCGCTCCCGCGAGTAAGATCTATGAATCTTTATCTATTAGAGAGGCGGGGTAAAGTCAGGTCGCTGGAAGCGATCAAAGGTATCAGACGAAAGCAGACGTACAAAGATCTTGTAGAGACGTATAGGAACCAGCTACTAACCCGGGTGATTGACGAAACTGCCGATCGTGAAGATCTGCGGTTGCCGTCTGCGACGGCTGCTGGACGCGTGATGAAGAGAGGGTCGTCGTCCGGATCTGAGGCTGCTGCCAGTTGGTTGGTATCCAAAATGGACAATATTGTGCCGGAGATGAATGGCGGAATATGGATTCGCACAGCGATATGCCGCGTTCGTGAGGGTCAGTCGCCTGACGGTGCGCTGGATGATTGGTGGAATGGTGTCTTTCCGGACCTTACAGCGACGTCGAATGGAAGGGCTATTCGTGGTCCTCGCGTGATTCCGGTGCTGTCTAAGAGAAAGGCGAGAAGAGTGGAATATCGGCGCATGCAGCGGCTCTGGAGGACGAATATGACCAAAGCGGCTCATAAGGTGTTGAATGGTGATGCTGACGGGCTGCCGCATCCTACTCTTGCGGAGCAGCTCGAGTTTTGGAGGCCTGTACTAGAGAGGGGCTCGGTGGATTATCCGCAGCTTCGGGTTCCTGGGCCCCCTGCTGCGGATCTACAGGATGTGTGGTCGCCTATCACAGAGGGCGAAGTGATAAATATCAGGCTTCCCCGATCGTCTGCTCCTGGTCTGGACGGTATGACTGTGCGTCGATGGTTTGCGGGAGTGCCTGCGATTCTTCATGCCGCGATATTTAATACATTTATGGCAACTGGGAAAATTCCTGTAAGGTTTCGACACTCTAGGACTGTTTTAATCCCAAAGACCTTGGATCTTATGGATCCTGCATCTTACCGGCCGATTTCTGTGGCAACCGGCATCCTGCGGCATTTTCATAAGATACTAGCTTGTCGGCTTGCTGGCCATAATCTGCTTGATAGGAGACAACGGGCCTTTATTGCGGCGGATGGTTGTGCCGAGAATGTGGCAGTGTTGTCTGCCTTACAATTTGACGCGCGTACGAATCGTAAACAAGTGCATATTATTACCTTAGATGTTCATAAGGCTTTCGACACTGTCAGCCACAGTGCAGTTTCTAAGGTGCTTCGTAAGTATGGTATGCTGCAGGGTATGGTGGACTATCTTTCTACTCTCTATCGGACAGCGGCGGTTAGACTTGAGGTCGACAGGGAATTTTCCGGAGAACTGTTTCCGTGTAGAGGCGTGCGGCAGAGTGATCCCTTGTGTCCGCTAACTTTTAACCTTATCATGAACGAGGTACTTGCGGCGATTCCCGATGAGGTTGGATACACCATGTACGGTCAGAATATTAATGCTCTAACGTTTGCTGACGATCTAGTTCTTATAGGATCAACGAGAGAGAGCGCTCAGCGGTCATTGGATAAGGTGACAGAGGCACTCCATACATTTGGTCTTGAGCTGGCGCCAGCCAAGTGTGCTGCGTTCTCACTTGTCCCATCGGGGAAAGCGAAGAAAATTAAGGTTCTCACTGAGGCGCAGTTTGTTGCCGGTGACCGTGCTGTGCCGCAATTGGGAGTTTTACAGACGATGTGCTACCTTGGAGTCCGGTTTGATGATGCTGGTCCTGTATTTCAGGAGGTTGAGATGCTGCCGTTGCTGGAGAGGATCGGTCGAGCTCCGTTGAAGCCTCAGCAGAGACTTAAGGTCCTTAAAACCTACCTTATTCCTAGGTTCACCCACACTTTGGTGTTGGGACGCACTTCCTATGGTCATCTGCGAAATTTGGATAGGCAGGTTCGTGCTGCGACTCGGCGATGGTTTCGTTTGCCAGATGACATCCCAGTGGCATTCTTCTATTCTCCAGTCGGGCAGGGAGGTCTTGGTGTTCTGTCATTTGAGACATCTATATCGCGGCTAACATAGGCGAGACTTGAGTAGCTTGGAGCTTCGCGGTATGAAGTGGCGCGTATGGTCGGTACGAGTGCTTGGGCGGATCGAAAGAGACGTTGGTGTGGGCTTTCTAGAGCACAGGAGGACTCTTGGCCCCGTAGACTTCACAGCATGGTCGATGGATACGAGCTGCGTGAGGCCAGAAACGTTTCTGCTTCCACACACTGGTTGGATGATCCTATGGTCCACATACCCTCGTCTGAGTGGCTCCGGTATTTGAAGGTATGGATCAACGCGCTTCCCACAAGAATTAGAACAACACGTGGATTAAGACGGCTGAGGGAGGAGTATGCCGCGCGGGTTGTGGGGTGCAGGAAACAGCTGCTCACGTTATACAGCAGTGCTTCAGGACCCATGGGGGGCGTATAATGCGCCATGATGCGGTTGCTGCTGTCCTGGCCCTGGAGCTTCAGCGCGGTGGATATGATGTACATCGGGAGCGTGTTTCGAACTCAGGATGGAGTTCGAAAACCCGACTTGTTAGCAGCTAAAGGCAAACGAGGGCACATACTGGATGTGCAGATTGTGTCCGGAGCGCGGCCATTATTGGAAAGCCATAGACGGAAACGTCAGTATTACGCTGGCAATGGTGATTTGCTTGGTCGTCTTGGCTCATTGTTACAGGTACCTGTGCGGAATCCGGATGTCACGACAGTCACGTTGTCTTGGCGTGGAGTATGGGCCAAGGAGTCGGCGGATGCGTTGGTGTACCTTGGCATCTCCAGAGCGGTGATGAGGGGCGTGACGACGAGAGTACTGAAGGCGTCTTTCACCAGCTTTGCGCGATTCAATCAGACCACCACAACTGCTCGACAGCGCGCCAATCTTGTGATGTCTGGTTGGGGGCCACCGCAATCAATTTCTTGAAACATTGTATCCATGCAGTAGATTGCGTTGTACATATATTGTATTAGAGGAAATCAAATTATATATTATATCATGGAAATAAATAATTAAATAGCCAAATGCCTCGTCATCTAATTAATGACGCGCATGAATGGATTAACGAGATTCCCACTGTCCCTATCTACTCGCCCACGGGAGTGAGGATACTGCAGCTGAACATGAGGCGTTCAGCTGTAGTTACGGGTGAGGTGTGTCAACTTGATGCCGAAAAGCAACTTGACGTCCTGTTATTGCAGGAGTTGCATGTCAAGAAGCATGGCAAAAGCCACACCTTCGTTGGCTTAGGGAAGAATTTGAGGGTGGCTGCTGTACGCTAGGAACGCCCCTGGGCTGCAGTGGCAGTCTGCAACTCTCAATTCCAAATGGTGTTTGTCTCCCAGCTAAGCACGACACATTGCGTTTGTGTGGAAGTGCAAGCTCCCAATTTTTCTTTCTACGTCGCATCGTGCTACTTCCAGTACAGCGACTAGATAGAGAAATACCTCAGGTACCTCGAAGTGGTATTTCATTTGCTGAGGGGGAAGAGATTGTTAGTGGCAGTAGACGCCAATGCTCGGTCGTCACTCTGGGGTCTCCAAGAGACAGACGAAAGAGGTGCGAAATTTGAAGACCTCATCCGAACATATGGAGTAAACGTGGTGAATGATGTCGGACAGGGACCCACTTTTTGGACGGCAAGAGGTTCTTTCATCGATGTAACCTTGACATCGTCCTCCATGAACAAATTCATCAATGATTGGAAGGTGAGGCCCGACTGAACGACCAGCGACCACAACGCAGTCGACATCAGATTGAGGGTGCCAAAGGGTCAAGTGGAGATCGAGGTGCCGCGAACATGAGGTTTGACACTCGTCGGGCTGATTGGGAGCGGTTCTCCGAGAGCTTGACTGATCTTTCAAGATCGAGACTGGAGGTCCTCGATGTCTGTTCCGCGAATAGAGTAGATGAGATGGCGGAGACGTTGGCAGCGGTACTCACCGAAGCCAGTTCCGCGTCGATGCCAAGAAAAAGACGATTTAGGAAGTCCAACCCGTGGTGGACGGTCGAACTAACTATACTCAAAAAGGGAGTCTACAGAAAGAGGCGTGCACTCCAGAGAGGGCGGGACAAGCCCACTTACCTTTCTCTGAAGTTGGAATACCGCTCTTCTTTGCGGAAATACGGCAGAGAGGTGAGGAAGGCGAAGCTTGCGAGCTGGCGGAAGTTTGTCACATCGCACGGTAACTCGGAGCCCTGGGGATTCGTTTATAAACTCCAGGCGAGAAAACTCCAAGTTGAGGGGGTGCTCAGCACACTACGGTGTGGCGAATATTCCACGAAGACTTTAGAGGAGACCGCCGGCTATCTCCTAGACGTGCACACTCCGGATGACCGGAAACAGGATGACACGTTCGAACAACGTGAAATTCGTCTCGCTTCGAAGGTTTCCCCCGACACGGTCCACGCCTCATTCTTCACGGCGGCAGAAATGGCTGTAGCGGTCAAAACTTTTAAAAATAATAAGGCTCCAGGAATGGACCTTATTGAGGTTGCGGGTTTGAAAGCCGCTTGTAGGATAATTCCCGGTCAGTTTCTTAGATTATTTAACGGATGCCTTCAGTGGGACGTCTTTCCCTCAATCTGGAAGGAGGGCTCGCTTCGAGTCCTTCTGAAGGGTGAGGACAAGGACGAGAAGGATCCGAAATCCTATAGACCCATCTGTCTCCTCTCCGTAGTAGGAAAACTTTTCGAGAAACTTCTCAAAACCCGCCTCATGGACGCGTCACTGGAACCGGGTAGGGTCTCCGATCGACAGTTCGGTTTTATGCCCGGAAGGTCGACGGAGGATGCTGTTGTGGAGTTGCGGCGTATGGTTTCTGCCTCTGAAAAGAGGTACGCCGTCGCGCTTCTCTTCGACATCTCCGGGGCTTTTGACAACGTCTGGTGGCCTCTTGTACTAGCTAGTTTAAAAGAACGGAATTGCCCGCGGAGCGTCTTCGAAGTCCTCCGGAGTTATTTCGAAAATCGAACAGTAAAAAGCCAAGCGGGCCGCGAGGGGGTGTCCACAAGGTTTCGTCCTAGGTCCAACTTGTTGGAACCTCATGTTCGACGGCCTTTTGCGGCTCCTAGAAGGCTTGGTCGAAAATCGGTTTGCCGCGTACGCGGATGATCTCGTCGTCGTTATAAACGGGGATTCGCGAAACGAAATTGAATCTGAAGGCCAACGAGTGGTCAACGCGATTGTAAATTGGTGCGAGTCCGCGAAGCTTCAGATCTCCGAACGCAAGACTGAAGCTATAATATTGAAAAGCGCCGCGATAAATAGGAACCATATAGGCAGACGGGGAGGAGCACGTCCGGATAGGAAGCGTAGAAACAATAAAAAGATCGCGACTCTCGAAAGTAGCCCGCCTATAATAAAAATTAAAAGCACGAAGATAGGGTTTAAACAGACCGTCAAATATCTTGGCGTTTATATAGATAAATTCCTTAAAGTTAAAACGCATTGCCAATATTTGAAAAACAAAGTCGGGATACTCTTCCAAAAGCTAGGTGCGTTAGCGAGAGCCAATTGGGGCCTAAGATTTAGGGCACTATCCGCAATTTACCGGGGAGTGTTCGCACCGACGGTGGCTTATGCGGCCGCGAGGTGGGCAGACCTGTGTACGGAGAGTGACGTTAGGATTTTAAAAGCCTTGCAGCGCCGGGTCCTCATTTCGACTACCGGCGACTATCCTCATATCGCACGGCATCGTGGGAATCGCTTTGTGTCGTCGCGGGAGCGATGCCAGTCAACATATTATTAAAAGAAAATATCGCGCGTTATCAAATTAGAATAGGGAAAAACGCCAAGATCGGGAATATAGAAATCTCCGCCGAAATAGGGAAAAATAACGCTTTCGCTGAAATTAGGGAAGAAGCGACGAACATGTGGCAGACCAAATGGGCTTCTTCCAGCAAGGGTCGTACCACGTTCGCCTTTTTCGGGGACGTACGCCGTAGACTGGCTACACCGTCCCTGGAAATATTATTGGAGCACGCAGGTCCTCACTGGACACGGAGATTTCCGAGCACGCCTCAAATCGCTCAATCTCGTGGACAGTGACGCGTGCATATGTGGGAGTGGAACAGACACGGTGCAACACTTCTTGTTGGACTGTCCACTCTTCGATGCGCAGAGAGAGGCTTTACGCGATATGGTTCCGCAAAGCGAATGGCGATGGCCGGAGACGGCGCACTTCTTAGTGTCGAGCTCAGAGGCCTACGCGGCATTCGCTGGTTTTTGTTGCGAGTCCCTTTGGCTAAAGGGATTCGAATCGTAAAACATTAGAGAAAAAGGTGTAGGGAAAAAATCATTCAGCTGAAAAAGTCGGAGTCTTCAGTTATGAGAGGGCGGTCCCGTAATCTTCTCGGATATGCCGCATTCTCGAATGATCTTCGCGTCGCGTTATTTTAAGTTAGAAGGAAATATAGGCAGGTAGATAAGTTTTCCAAAAACCCTTATCCAATGGCTTCCAAGTCATTTCCTTCACCCCCATCTTATCCCTATTCAGTTTCCTTCCTCAACTTCCGCCCATAACAGAGTCAGGGCGTGTATTCTGGTCGGGATACAATGGACAGGCCTCCCCGTGGTTCCCCGTGGGCGCGTCTATAAGCGAGAAGAGGTCTCTGCGTCGTCTGCAAGCGTGTAGACCGGCAGTCTGGGCCCTGGGAAGGAAGGTGGGCTTAAGGCGCGGCTAAACTGTCCATCCTGCGCATAAGATCCCGCAGGCGCTGCTGGATTTTTCCATCGCCCGTTTCGGGGCAACGTCGCTAGACAGTGGAGCTATGGTGGTTGTTGTGTGTGCCCGATAGGGCGAGGAAACAGGAGTGCGTCCTTTTCGGAGGGCGTGCTCTAACATTAACTGTCCCTATCTACTTCCCCCAGGGGCTGCAATTGTTCGGCAATGTGCGGTACGGGTCTGGCGCACCCGGGGTACCTGAGCTCGTCCCAAGCCAAGGTTAGAGGCAGCGTGCTGAGGGTTGCATGGCCGCGGGGACGTTAACCAGCGCGGTCGCGAGCGATTCCTCTAGAGCACCAGGCGCAACTCTAGAGTATTTTAGCGCCTTATCTAGGTATAGGGGGCTCTGCCTGGAGGGACTCTTTAGACCCGCCGCTCTCGTGGGAATAACATGGAAACTAATACATTTAAAAGCAAAAACACTGGGGAGGAGAGGGATGAAGGGGAAGAACAAGCACGTAGAGAGGAGTACACAGACAGACACAGTAGAACAAGTTCAATCTCGTCATACACAGAAGATACGTTACAAGGAAACAAAAGAAAAAGAACTGAAAGAAGCGACAATGAAATAGAAACTGAGAAGGAAAAAACATTAATGGACGAAGTAAAATATGAAAGAGAGGCCTTAGAAAGCTTCCTTTTTAATGAAACAAACAAAATAAGCAAAAGTGCTATAAAACATATACTTTGCAGATGGAGCACATTAGAAAGTAAGTTGCAGAACTTATATACAGAAAAAGAAAAATTGGCCGCAGTGCATGGAGAATGCTTAAAGACAATGACGGCTAAAACGTACGCTCAAGCGGCGGCTAACACTGGGCAAGTAGGATTTAAAATTGATAAAAATGTAAAAGGTAAACAAATAAATAATCAAACTCTCGACAGAAACATCATAAGAAACAGAAATAGATCGGAGAAAATAATAATAATAAAATCATATACAGAAAACGAAATAAAAAGTGGAGACGAAATTAAAAAGATAGCCCTTGATGTGTTAAAACCTTATAAAGATAAAATAAGAATTAATAATATACGGAGATCCAGAGATAGCTCTATTGCTATAGAAACAGAGGCGGTAGAGGACGTTGAAATGGTCAAAAGCGTGGATTTTCGGAAAGCAGGTTTAAAAATAGAGCAACCCAGAAAGATTGGTCCGTGCATATTAATATATGATATAGATAAAACGTTATCTAAAGATGAAATACGCAACAATATATGGAATAAAAACTTAACAAGAGCGGGATTAACAAAACAACAACTTGATGATAAGATTATGTTTAGATTTAGTACAAAAAACAAAGATCCAAACCTAGTTAATTGGATAATAGAAGTTCCTGCGGCAGTTTTTGATATCCTATTGGATAGAGGTAGAGTATATATAGAATGGAAAGCTTGTAAAGTTCGAGAATTTTTAAATATTACTAGATGCTTCAAGTGTCTAGGATACGGACATACGTCAAAGAATTGTGCGAATGAGCTTCCCTATTGTGAACACTGTGCTGAAAGCGGACATATCCATACGGAATGTCCCAAGAAAACTAGTGACGTCAAATGTGCCTGTTGTGTAAGAGCAAAAAGAAAAGAAATAGGACACAGTATTAAAGATTCAAATTGCCCTGAGTACATAAAACAAGTAGCGAGATATAAAAGTAGAATACAATACACTAACATATGGTAAGGATTCTTCAATTAAATGCGCAGAGATCTACTTTAGTAGCTGGAGAGGTAAAAAAGATTGTAATAGAGAAAAACATTGACATAATATTGTTACAGGAACCATATACATACAAGAGGAAAGTGAAGGGATACAATTCAATATCGGACAGAATAATACAAAACCATGAAAACAAGAACTCTAAAGCAGCTATTATAATTTACAACAAAGATATGACTGTAACACAAGTTGAGCAGATTAAGGATGAATACTGTGTATGTGCACATGTAATTTCAGATGAAGGTGAATTTTATATAACATCCATATATTGTCAATTTTCTCATGGTATAGAACAGTATATAAATAAACTGGAAGCGGCTTTGGATCTGTCCATAGGTATCAAAATGATAATTGGAGGAGATATAAATGCGAAATCCGTGCTATGGCACAATGCTAGTAATGATGTTAAAGGCGATAAATTCGAAGAGTTTATCGAATCAAATAACTTAATCATAATAAATAAAAGTAACAATCCCCCAACTTTCTCGACAGTCAACGGACAAGCAAATATTGATATAACCCTTGTTACACAAGACTTAAAAAATGACATAAGTCATTGTAGTGTAAAAGATGATTGGTGCAACAGCGATCATAATGCAATATATTTTGAGTATATAAATAAAATTGCATGTGCAAGAAAAAAATTTAACTCGACTAAATTTAACCTTAAAACAGCTGATTGGGATAAGATAGGATTAAGCCTACAGTCGGAATTTAATAAAGAAAAGATGCAACTAATGTTAAGATTACCCGTGGATGAAATGGTCGTATGTTTTAATAACAAAATCACAGAAATATGTAAAAACAATATTAAGTATAAAAAAGATATTGAACGTAAAGTTGCATGGTGGAACGATGAAATGTCCACACTAAGGAAAAAAGTAAATGTACATAGGAAACAAGTACAGAAATACAAAAAATTAAACTTAAAAGAACAAGCGTTTAAAGAGCAAAGGATATATAAAAAATAAAGAATAAATATAATGCACAAATTAAGAAAAGTAAAACTGAATCGTGGAAAAATTTTGTAACTGAGATAGCAAACAAGGACCCCTGGGGCGTAGTTTATAGATTAATAACGGACAAAGTTAAAACTCTTGAACTCTACCATACGATTGAAACGGACAACACATGCACCACGGACTGGACAACATCAATAAATATAATATTAAATAGGCTAGTTCCAGTAGACGACATCTCAATAGAAAAACAGTTACATAAAGACATAAGAGATAAGTGTCACAATTATAAAAACCAAAACTTAGAACCGCCCATATCCCAACAAGAAATAGAATCAGCTATTAAAAGGATGAAAGATAAGAAAGCTCCAGGCGAAGACGGACTCAATCCGGAGATTGTTAGGAAAACTTGGACTTACATCCCCGAAGTAATACTAAATATATTTAATGAATGTCTAAAACAGGGAGTTTTTCCCAAAAGCTGGAAAAGTGCTGAATTAAAAATTATATTAAAACCAGGGGATAGAGATCCATGCGACCCAGGTTCATACAGACCAATATCTCTGCTCCCGGTCTTAGGGAAAATATACGAGAGAGTTTTAATTAATAGAATAATACAAGTATACGAAGCAGAAAACATGCACAATGACTGTCAATTTGGTTTTAAATCGAAATGTTCAGCAGAAGGCGCCATAGTAGCTGCATTAGAACACATAGATATGTCAGATAAAAAATATACAGTTGGGGTATTTCTAGACATACAAGGAGCATTCGATAATCTGTGGTGGTACTCAATCCTTCACAGATTGATAGAGGCTAGATGCTCGGGAACGCTCTTTAACACAATGAGCAATTATTTCAAAGACAGACGACTTACGGTTACAACTCGACATCAAACAGCTAGACGCAACATGGAAAAGGGTTGTCCTCAGGGATCGATCATAGGACCGATCGTCTGGAATATGATCATGGATAAACTATTAAAAAACCAGATTGAAGGCTGTGGTTATGTGGCATACGCGGATGACTTGCTGGTATTAATACACGGCAATTCAAGAAAAGAAATCGAATTGAAGGCTTCACAGGTTTTTACTGAAATAAAAAGTTGGACAATGGAACATAAGCTTCAAATATCCAATGAAAAAACTAAAGCAATCCTCTTTAAGGGCAATTTAAATACAAACAGATTACCGTCTTTGAGGTATGATCAAGGAAAAATAAAATATTACGACGAAGTAAAATACCTGGGCATAATTCTCGATAGGAAAAGAAACTTTATAGAACATGCAAACTATATTAAAGACAAAACAAAAAAGGTTTGCGCTAAACTAAAACGAGTCGTTAAAACCGAATGGGGAATAAATCATATAACAAGAAGATTGATGTATCAAGCTTTGATTTTACCTATTGTATGTTACGGAGCAGGAGCTTGGTACAAAGCTGTTGAACACACTCATGTGAAAAGACAGTTAGACTCAGCACAAAGGTTCGCTCTGCTTAGCTTGTCAAGGGCATGCAGAACAGTCTCGACAGTAGCCTTACAAGTACTAACTGGTAGTCTACCAATAGATATTATGATCACCATAAGAGGCATACAAATGAAGATGAGAACAGATTAGAGTCAAATGGGAAGAATACGAAACACCTGAGAATGTAGAAAACTTGACAAAAAAAGATGTAAACAAAGAAAAAAGGAAAATTCGATAGATAGCGATGAAAGTATGGCAAAGCAGATAGCAGGATAGTAACAAAGGACGAGTAACCTACGAGTTTATACATAACGTAACTTATGCATTAAACAACAAAAAATAGTTTCATCCTGGACTCTACACAACATATTTATTAACAGGACACGGAACGATAAACAGTAAATTACAACAATTAGGTAGAAGTGATACTAACAAATGCTGCTTTTGTATAAATAAAACGGAAGATGTTCAACATATTATCTCGGACTGTACAGAGTATAATAAAATTAGAAAGGATAAAATAGAAAGCAACATTTTAATAAAAAAAAATTATAGAGAAAAAAGAAACAATGAAAATTTTGATTGAGAATAAGGAATCATACTTGAAATTGAGCAAAATAGCAAATGAAATTTTTAATCATAAGAAAAACTATCTGGACAGTAGAATCGACCCGCCTCCACGTGGCTAGGGACGGAAATGCAGTAAAAACACTGCAGCTAAGAGGACGCAAATTTTATAGATTAAGTTACAAAATATGCAGAGTTAAGATAAAATAAATAAATAAATCAGAGTAAAGTTAAGCTAAATATACAAACCGTAAATATAGACAAATAAACAGACACATTAATATAAAAAGGTGTAACAAGCGGAGATTATTAGCGGCGAGCATTAGCTCGGGTGCCGCACTAGAATGAGAAATAAATGAAAAAAAAAAATGTCCCTATCTACTGGGAGTTACCGTGGCTCTCCTAAGGACGACCGGGTGACGCTCTTTACTGACCCTTGCGCCCGGTGCTAGTGATCCACGGGTCCGTTGGATCTCGGCCCGCGCGGGTAATGTTCTGAATCGATCTCGGGGTCTGAAAGTCGGGGTTGGAACGTGATGCGAATCGCTATGCGATGCGAAATCGCGTAGCGATATCAGTCCTCTAGTTAGGACTTCTAGCCTCTCACGTTCAAGTTGTGCATCCACCTTCTCGTGGTACTCCTGAAAACGCCACCTACTTTGGAAAGTTAGATTCGGTAGGTGTCGGCTGAGTCATGTTACAGTGAAGTTATTCCCCCTTTTCCGCACAGTCATGAGCCGGCATCAGTGATACTATGACCTTCTGATGGACGTCCGGGTGACGCTCTTTACTGATCCTTGCGCCGGTGCTGGTGATCCGGATTGATCCACCGGATCCTGGCCCGCGCGAGAGATGTTCTCAGCCGATCTCGGGGTTCGGAATTGTTGGGTTGAAATCTGATGCTAATCGAATGGCTCACAAGTGACAGCGTCCTTCCGATCTTCCCTCTCACACACCTTCCGCACTTCCCGGCAGCCCATCTCCATCCGTTCGTCTCTATTGTTCTTCGGTGCAGTAGAGAGGAACAGAGGTTGTCAATACTCGCCCACCGGGCCCTGCGCTTCTGAGGTCTCAGACCCAGCGGCGACGGAACCGGTGGTTACTAACCTTTTCTTTTCTTTTCAGGTTTCCTGTACCCTTGGGAAAGCCACCCTCTCTCTCTCTTTCTTATCACCCCTCTTTAACAAAACTTACTAACACCACTAACACTCTTCACTCTTCTTTCTCTTTTTCGTCACTCTACTCTCTTTCCCTCCTGAGCTAAAAGCTCTCACCTCAACGCCTTTTCACTCCTTTTCGTACTATCGCTTTTGCCATCGCTTTTCTATCTCTATATTCTTTTCTCTTCTCTTCTTTCCTCTTGTACTTTCTCTTTACTATAACTAAAACTAAAACTAAAACTAAAACTAAAACTAACGATACGTCTTCTCGTCTTCTCTTCTTGCTTTCTTTTTCTCCGATTTCTTCTCTTATTTCCCACTCTTCATAAAACAGCAGCATACAACGCTACGAGTCGGTGCCAGCTCTGCTAGCCGAATGGCTCTAATGTAGCAACACACACACACACACATTCTTACACTCCCTTTTTTCCTTTTTTTTTTCTTTTTCTTCCTTTATTATTCCATTTCTTTATTTCATTACACAGCATGTAACGCTACGAGTCGGTGTCAGCACTGCTGACCAAATGGCTCTTACGTAGCAACACACACACACACACACGTTCTGCTTTTCTATCTCCTTTTTTTCTCCCTATTCTTTCTTTCTTTACTCCACTTCAATTAACAACTCTCACTAACAACTTCGTTACTAACACTTTCATTGATCTGTCTACTCTGTCGCTTTTACCAATCCTTTAATACAGCATAGCTACGAGTCGGTATCAGATTGACCAAATGGCTCTTATGTAGCGAGCGCACCTAGATGCGTTGGTGGGACGTGTCTGTGGCCATGTGGGTAACGCACTTTTAAGAAGTGAGGAGCCTGCAGTGACTAGGGTCACGTTTCCGTACTCGGCTTTCCTATCCCCTCTACATCCAATCTCCCGGCAGACCATCCCCATCCGTTTGTCTCTGTTGTGCCTCGGTACAGTGGAGAGAGACAGGGGCTGTTGTACTCACCCACCGGGCCCTGCGCTTCTGAGGTCTCAGACCCAGCGGCGACGGAACCGGGGGTTACTAATACTTTTCTCTTTTCAGGCTTCCATCCATTGTCCATTATTATCGCCCGGTCGTTTGTTTCCAACTCGTCTGTTGTGGTAGGGAAATCGACGCATTATAAGTAGATAGATAGGTAGGCGTTTCCTCCTAATGGCGCCCGTCTTAAGACTAAGGTCAAGGATCGTGCCGATAGTCTGAATGGCCGCGAAGACGGAAAAATCGCGGACGCTAGCGGTCCACCACCTCGGGGTACCTGCTGTCCCCCCGTTGTATTTAGGCTTGGCGGCGTAATGGTGGCTCTGCGCTGCTCGACTTCTTTTCCACCGTACTCGTGGGACGAAAAATGATCTTGAACAATTTTTTAAAAAAACTTTTGGTGAGGAGGAGTGCCCGCCTGGCAGATCGCTTCCCGCCAGGTGCGGCTGCTATTAGGGAGGCAAGGGACGTGCCTGTCGTCGAGTCGCGAGTACGCTCGTGCGCGCGCTTGGAGACGGCCTCCGCTTCCTCGAGAGCGCCTCACCAAGCTGTGCCCGAGCGATTCCGCGACGTAAAACGACTTTGCGCATAGCCCCAAGGTTGCGGCCTTTGCGCCGTTCGAGTTTTATTAACGCGATGCGATAGTAGGAACAGCTTAATAAGGTCTTCACCGGCAGTCATCGACCCGGAAGAAGAAATTAGGAATAGGGAACCTAGCACAAGATTAGTATCCGCGATTAGACCCGCGATTAGTTCCGCGAATAGTTCCGCGAAAAACCCCGCGGTAGAAAATAAGATTAGATACGAGGATGTTTCCCAATTAGAACCCCATAGTGTATGTGATCCGGGTTCTTCTTCGCAGCCGCAGCAACAAACTCCGGCAAGTAGCGTCCCCTTTTCCTCAATTGAGTCCACGGGAGTGACGATACTGCAGCTGAACATGAAACGTTCAGCTGTAGTTACGGGTGAGGTGCGTCAGCTTGTTGCCGAAAAGCGACTTGACGTCCTGTTATTGCAGGAGTTGCACGTCAAGAAGCATGGCAAGAGTCACACCTTCGTTGGCTTAGGGAAGAATATGAGGGTAGCTGCTGTATGCTCAGAACGCCCCTGGGCTGCAGTGGTAGTCTGTAACCCTCAATTCCAAATGGTGTTTGTCTCGCAGCTTAGCACGACACATTGCGTATGTGTGGAAGTGCAGGCTCCCAATTTTTCTTTCTACGTCGCATCGTGCTACTTCCAGTACAGCGACGAGATAGAGAAATACCTCAGACACCTCGAAGTGGTATTTCATTTGCTGAGGGGGAAGAGATTGTTAGTGGCAGTAGACGCCAATGCTCGGTCGTCACCCTGGGGTCTCCAAGAGACAGACGAAAGAGGTGCGAAATTTGAAGACCTCATATGGAGCATATGGAGTAAACGTGGTGAATGATGTCGGACAGGGACCCACTTTTTGGACGGCAAGAGGTTCGTCTTTCATCGATGTAACCTTGACGTCGTCCTCCATGAACAAATTCATCAATGATTGGAAGGTGAGGCCCGACTGAACGACCAGCGACCACAACGCAGTCGACATCAGATAGAGGGTGCCAAAGGGTCAGGTGGAGATCGAGGTGCCGCGAACATGAGGTTTGACACTCGTCGGGCTGAGTGGGAGCGGTTCTCCGAGAGCTTGACTGATCTTTCAAGATCGAGACTGGAGGTCCTCGATGTCTGTTCCGCGAATAGAGTAGATGAGATGGCGGAGACGTTGGCAGCTGTACTCACCGAAGCCTGTTCCGCGTCGATGCCAAGAAAAAGACGATTTAGGAAGTCCAACCCGTGGTGGACGGTCGAATTAACTATACTCAAAAAGGGAGTATACAGAAAGAGGCGTGCACTCCAGAGAGGGCGGGACAAGCCCACTTACCTTTCTCTGAAGTTGGAATACCGCTCTTCTTTGCGGAAATACGGCAGAGAGGTGAGGAAGGCGAAGCTTGCGAGCTGGCGGAAGTTTGTCACATCGCACGGTAACTCGGAGCCCTGGGGATTCGTTTATAAACTCCAGGCGAGAAAACTCCAAGTTGAGGGGGTGCTCAGCACACTCCGGTGTGGCGAATATTCCACGAAGACTTTAGAGGAGACCGCCGGCTACCTCCTAGACGTGCACACTCCGGATGACCGGAAACAGGATGACACGTTCGAACAACGTGAAATTCGTCTCGCTTCGAAGGTTTCCCCCGACACGGTCCACGCCTCATTCTTCACGGCGGCAGAAATGGCTGTAGCGGTCAAAACTTTTAAAAATAATAAGGCTCCAGGAATGGACCTTATTGAGGTTGCGGGTTTGAAAGCCGCTTGTAGGATAATTCCCGGTCAGTTTCTTAGATTATTTAACGGATGCCTTCAGTGGGACGTCTTTCCCTCAATCTGGAAGGAGGGCTCGCTTCGAGTCCTTCTGAAGGGTGAGGACAAGGACGAGAAGGATCCGAAATCCTATAGACCCATCTGTCTCCTCTCCGTAGTAGGAAAACTTTTCGAGAAACTTCTCAAAACCAGCCTCATGGACGCGTCACTGGCACCGGGTAGGGTCTCCGATCGACAGTTCGGTTTTATGCCCGGAAGGTTGACGGAGGATGCTGTTGTGGAGTTGCGGGGTATGGTTTCTGCGTCTGAAAAGAGGTACGCCGTCGCGCTTCTCTTCGACATCTCCGGGGCTTTTGACAACGTCTGGTGGCCTCTTGTACTAGCTAGTTTGAAAGAACGGAATTGCCCGCGGAACGTCTTCGAAGTCCTCCGGAGTTATTTCGGAAATCGAACAGTAAAAATCGCGTTCGGTGCTACAGCGGTCTCCAAGCGTGCCGCGAGGGGGTGTCCACAAGGTTTCGTCCTCGGTCCAACTTGTTGGATCATCATGTTCGACGGCCTTTTGCGGCTCCTAGAAGGCTTGGTCGAAAATCGGTTTGCCGCGTACGCGGATGATCTCGTCGTCGTTATAAACGGGGATTCGCGAAACGAAATTGAATCTGAAGGCCAACGGGTGGTCAACGCGATCGTAAATTGGTGCGAGTCCGCGAAGCTTCAGATCTCCGAACGCACGACTGAAGCTATAATATTGAAAAGCGCCGCGATAAATAGGAACCATATAGGCAGACGGGGAGGAGCACGTCCTGATAGGAAGCGTAGAAACAATAAAAAGATCGCGAATCTCGAAAGTAGCCCGCCTATAATAAAAATTAAAAGCACGAAGATAGGGTTTAAACAGACCGTCAAATATCTTGGCGTTTATATAGATAAATTCCTTAAAGTTAAAACGCATTGCCAATATTTGAAAAACAAAGTAGGGATACTCTTCCAAAAGCTAGGTGCGTTAGCGGGAGCCAATTGGGACCTAAGATTTAGGGCACTATCCGCAATTTACCGGGGAGTGTTCGCACCGACGGTGGCTTATGCGGCCGCGGGGTGGGCAGACCTGTGTACGGAGAATAACGTTAGGATTTTAAAAGCCTTGCAGCGCCGGGTCCTCATTTCGACTACCGGCGCATATCGCACGGCATCGTGGGAATCGCTTTGTGTCGTCGCGGGAGCAATGCCAGTCAACATATTATTAAAAGAAAATATTGCGCGTTATCAATTCAGAATAGGGAAAAACGCCATGATCGGGAATATAGAAATCTCCGCCGAAATAGGGAAAAATAACGCTTTCGCTGAAATTAGGGAAGAAGCGACGAACATGAGCGGACCAAATGGGCTTCTTCCAGCAATGGTCGTACCACGTTCGCCTTTTTCGGGGACGTATGCCGTAGACTGGCTACACCGTCCCTGGAAACAAATTATTGGAGCACGCAGGTCCTCACTGGACACGGAGATTTCCGAGCACACCTCAAATCGCTCAATCTCGTGGACAGTGACGCGTGCATATGTGGGAGTGGAACAGACACGGTGCAACACTTCTTGTTGGACTGTCCACTCTTCGATGCGCAGAGAGAGGGTCTACGCGATATGGTTCCGCAAAGCGAATGGCGATGGCCGGAGACGGCGCACTTCTTAGTGTCGAGCTCAGAGGTCTACGCAGCATTCGCTGATTTTTGTTGCGAGTCTCTCTGCGAGAGAGGGAGTAGAAGACACGCGCACACACGTTGCGTTATCCCTCTCGCGGTCTCCCGGTGCGCCACCGCGCGCTCGCGCCTCTTACGCGAGTCTTGGTGCGCGCCACCTTCCGCGCAAACGGTAGAAGAGAACCGCGGCGCGTCGTCGCCCGGCGGTACGCGGAGAGAAAAGAGCAAGAGAACTCTCCTTAACGCGGGTGAATCGCGAGCCGACCGCTTGTCCGAGTCCACGAAATTCTCGAAAACGAATATAGGGGACTGGCACGCGTCGTCGTGTACTCGTCGAATCCGATTCGCCCCGTATCTTATATCCGTGCATAACACACGATATGCGGAGAGAAAATTTGAAGGATGTGGGTGATAGAGATGTACGTGTACGCGCACACTCGCTCGCAATGTATCTCGCGTCCCCGGCGATCGAAGATGACGCGATCCGCGCCGATCTTATTCGTTGTTTGCAAGCAGACAACTCGAACGAGATTCGATCGGCTTACATTTCCTCCTATTAGCGGCTGCGAGCCGCGCGTAGAAGAGTCGTTGTCACAAACAACACGTCACCTCGCCACCCCTCCGAGTACAATGCGAAGCCGCTGTGCCGGCGCTGCCGCTCTCCCGACGCTCGCTCTCTCTCTATCTCTCTCTCACTACTCTCTCCATCTCTCCCCGTTGAGGGAGAGAGAGAAAGAGAGTGGGAGTAAGTGAGAAAAGAGCCGGCGGAGGAGGCGGCGCGGCCACGGTTATCGAAAACTAAACTCTTTGACGACCTCAGAGCAGGCGAGATTACCCGCTGAATTTAAGCATATTATTAAGCGGAGGAAAAGAAACTAACTAGGATTTCCTTAGTAGCGGCGAGCGAACAGGAAAGAGCCCAGCACCGAATCACGCGGTTCCGCCGCAGGGAAATGTGGTGTTTGGGAGGATCCGTTTATCTCGAGGTGTCGCGTCGCGTCCAAGTCCATCTTGAATGGGGCCACTTACCCGTAGAGGGTGCCAGGCCCGTAGCGACCGGTGCGCGTCTCGGGAGGATCTCTCCTTAGAGTCGGGTTGCTTGAGAGTGCAGTTCTAAGTGGGTGGTAAACTCCATCTAAGGCTAAATACGACCACGAGACCGATAGCGAACAAGTACCGTGAGGGAAAGTTGAAAAGAACTTTGAAGAGAGAGTTCAAGAGTACGTGAAACCGTTCAGGGGTAAACCTAAGAAACCCAAAAGATCAAACGGGGAGATTCATCGTCAGCGGCGCTGGCTTCGCGTCGGTGGGCGATGTCCCGCGGAGTCCTCGCGGCTCTCGCGCGGGCACGCTACCGTGCGTCGATGTCCTGCGCTCGTCGTCGTGCACTTCTCCCCAAGTAGAACGTCGCGACCCGCTGGGTGTCGGTCTACGGTCCGGGTGCGGTGACTGTCGCGTCGCCGGTAAAACGGCACGCGACAAACCCCCGGTCGCCCGGCCGGCTGCTCGGCGGTACGCGCAAGGTATCAGGCCGCACTATTTACGGTGCGTCGAGGCCGTCGCAAACGCGCGTCACGGTACTCGGTGGTTATAGACTTTGCGCCGTCCCCGGTCCTGGCCCGCTGTTGGTTGAAGTACGGTTCACTTTTGACAGGCCTGTCGAACGTCCCTCTTATTACCTTGTTGGAATCGAGGGGGATCTATACCGGTCGGCGACGCTACTGCTTTGGGTACTCTTAGGACCCGTCTTGAAACACGGACCAAGGAGTCTAACATGTACGCGAGTCATTGGGACTTGTCGCGACACCTAAAGGCGTAATGAAAGTGAAGATCGACCCTGGCCGTCGATCGAGGGAGGATGGACCGCGTCGCGATGCGGCCTCGCACTCCCTGGGCGTCTCGTTCTCATCGCGAGAAGAGGCGCACCCAGAGCGTACACGTTGGGACCCGAAAGATGGTGAACTATGCCTGGTCAGGACGAAGTCAGGGGAAACCCTGATGGAGGTCCGTAGCGATTCTGACGTGCAAATCGATCGTCGGAACTGGGTATAGGGGCGAAAGACTAATCGAACCATCTTATAGCTGGTTCCCTCCGAAGTTTCCCTCAGGATAGCTGGCACTCGACCGTTCCCCACGGAACGCGAACGAGTCTCATCTGGTAAAGCGAATGATTAGAGGCCTTGGGGCCGAAACGACCTCAACCTATTCTCAAACTTTAAATGGGTGAGATCTCTGGCTTTCTTGAATTGTGAAGCCACGAGCATCTCGGATCAGAGTGCCAAGTGGGCCATTTTTGGTAAGCAGAACTGGCGCTGTGGGATGAACCAAACGCAGAGTTAAAGCGCCCAACTCGACGCTCATGGGACACCATGAAAGGCGTTGGTTACTTAAGACAGCAGCACGGTGGCCATGGAAGTCGGAATCCGCTAAGGAGTGTGTAACAACTCACCTGCCAAAGCAACTAGCCCTGAAAATGGATGGCGCTGAAGCGTCGAGCCTATACTCTGCCGTCAGCGGCAAGTGGGACGGCACGGTGTCGCAAGGTCCCTCGCGTCGTCACGAAGCCCTGACGAGTAGGAGGGTCGCGACGGTGAGCGCAGAAGGGTCTGGGCGCGAGCCTGCCTGAAGCCGCCGTCGCCGCTGGCGAGCGACGTTTTGATGATGATGATATATATAAAGACACACGCCCGTCGGGCGAAAGGGAATCCGGTTCCTATTCCGGCAGCGGAACCGCATACAATTCGGGCCCTCGTAAGAGTGTTCGTCGGGGTAACCCAAAATGACCTGGAGACGCCGTCGGGAGATCCGGGAAGAGTTTTCTTTTCTGTATAAGCGTTCGAGTTCCCTGGAAACCTTTAGCAGGGAGATAGGGTTTGGAACGCGAAGAGCACCGGAGTTGCGGCGGTGTCCGGATCTTCCCCTCGGACCTTGAAAATCCAGGAGAGGGCCACGTGGAGGTGTCGCGCCGGTTCGTACCCATATCCGCAGCAGGTCTCCAAGGTAAAGAGCCTCTAGTCGATAGAATAATGTAGGTAAGGGAAGTCGGCAAATTGGATCCGTAACTTCGAAATAAGGATTGGCTCTGAGAAGTGGGGCGTGTCGGGCTTGGTCGGGAAGCGGGTCTGGCTGACGTGCCGGGCCTGGGCGAGGTGAACGGTCGGCGTTCTCGCGCCGGTCCCGGGATCCGAGCTCGGTCCCGTGCCTTGGCCTCCCGCGGATCTTCCTTGCTGCGAGGCTTCCGTGGCGGCGCGAGCCGTCGTGGTCGTCCTCTTCGGCCGCCATTCAACGCTCAGCTCAGAACTGGCACAGACTAGGGGAATCCGACTGTCTAATTAAAACAAAGCATTGCGATGGCCCTCGCGGGTATTGACGCAATGTGATTTCTGCTCAGTGCTCTGAATGTCAACGTGAAGAAATTCAAGCAAGCGCGGGTAAACGGCGGGAGTAACTATGACTCTCTTAAACCTTAGACCTTACGCGGCTTAACGCCGCATTCGAACTGAATGGCTTGAGCATTAATGCTAGTAAGACCGGAGTGCTGTCACTGGTAGCGTCTGGCCGAGACAAGAAGGTGAAAGTCGATCTAACACCTAACTTCACCGTGGGGGGAGCGCTGTTACCGCAGAGATCTCCAGTCGAGGTCTGAACCTATTTGGGCAGCACATATCAAGGTCCTAGGGAATACGCAAGCGTCCCTCCTCTAGCTCAATCCATCGAGCTTTTAACGAGAGCGCCGCTCAAACCTCAGCAGAGGTTGCGGCTGTTCCGTGACTGTCTCCTCCCACGGTATTACCACCGGTGGGTAGTGGGATCAGTCACGTCAAAAACATTAAGAGGAGTGGACGTGCTGGTAAGAACTGCGGTTCGACGCTGGCTGCGATTGCCCCATGATGTCCCTGCTGGATACTTCCA
This sequence comes from Polyergus mexicanus, assembly GCF_030449975.1. Lineage (NCBI taxonomy): Eukaryota > Metazoa > Arthropoda > Insecta > Hymenoptera > Formicidae > Polyergus > Polyergus mexicanus. The sequence continues at coordinate 51,300 of NW_027223361.1, forward strand.
TGCGCCGATACAGAGTGGCGGGCTTGGCATGCCTTTGCTTAGAACTCTGATCCCTATTATGAAGCATAACCGACTTCGGAAGTTGTGTGTAAGCTCGATGCCTGCCGCTTCTGCCGCTGCCGAATCCACATATGTGGCTAGGCAGCTAGCCTGGTGCGAAAAGTATTTATTATGACGACCAAGCTTTCTCACTGGCTAATGAGTCTTCTTACTATCTAGGATTCTTATGCTCGATTTAAAATTAAATATTAGCTATGGTTAAAACGCGCAAAAATGCCTCGGACACAGACAACCCCGATTCTGGGTTGCCTGTGGCGGGTTTACCCGCTGTGGATTACGGAATCACCGATGACAACTTGGCTTGCAATATGGATAAAGATAATGATAAACTGATTACTATAAATGTATCGTTGAAGACGAATGTTACGCATTGTGATATTTGCCGCATTAAAAATATTTTACAAGGATTCCTAAATTTAAAAGATTTGATATATCACTACAAAGAACAGCATAATAATGTGGACATATTGTTAAAATGTAATGCGTGCTCAAAAACTTTTCCAGGTTTGAAAAACTGGAATGGTCACCGACCTAAGTATAAAGGCCCTCATCAAATAATAGAAAGACCCTTCAAGTGCTCCGAGTGTGTGCTATCTTTTGACACAAATATGACTTTCACAACACGAAAGACACGCGCATCCAAGAACACGTAACTACAAGCGGAAAGAGGAAGCGGAAAGACCACATGGCACACCGGGAAGACGCGAATACGTATGGACGATGGACAAAACAAATATGTTGCAAAGATTAAATGAAAAATACAAGGATGCACGTTTTCCTAATAAAAAGCTACAGCATTACTTCCCGGACAAAACATTGAAACAGATTAGCGACAAGAGAAGATGCTTGCACGATAGAGAGCCGCGTAATATAGTATCATCGCATGATCTGTTGCCACAAACAAGTGCGTGTGGCGACATTACTAACGTTGTAGAAAGTAGAGCACTTGAAAAGACGCCAGAACCCTCAACGTCTGAGAGCGATCAGACCCTAAGGTCTGATGAGACTTGGTGGAAGTCTATGAGTGAATTTATCGAGTCAATTACAATATCCTCAGATAGCAAGCTGGCAAATATAGAAGTCCCCTTAAAAACACTATGGGTAAAACATAGAGAAAAACCTACCCCGTACCGCACATTGCTGAACAATTGCAGCCCCTCGGGGAAGTAGATAAGGACAGTTAATGTTAGAGCACGCCCTCCGAGAAGGACGCACTCCTGTTTCCTCGCCCTATCGGGCACACACAACGACCACCATAGCTCCACTGTCTAGCGACGTTGCCCCGAAACGGGCGATGGAAAAATCCAGCAGCGCCTGCGGGATCTTATGCGCAGGATGGACAGTTTAGCCGCGCCTTAAGCCCACCTTCCTTCCCAGGGCCCAGACTGCCGGTCTACACGCTTGCAGACAACGCAGAGACCTCTTCTCGCTTATAGACGCGCCCACGGGGAACCACGGGGAGGCCTGTCCATTGTATCCCGACCCGGATACACGCCCTGACTCTGTTATGGGCGGAAGTTGAGGAAGGAAACTGAATAGGGATAAGATGGGGGTGAAGGAAATGACTTGGAAGCCATTGGATAAGGGTTTATGGAAAACTTATCTACCTGCCTATATTTCCTTCTAACTTAAAATAACGCGACGCGAAGATCATTCGAGAATGCAGCATATCCGAAAAGATTACGGGACCGCCCTCTCATAACTGAAGACTCCGACTTTTTCAGCTGAATGATTTTTTCCCTACACCTTTTTCTCTAATGTTTTACGATTCGAATCCCTTTAGCCAAAGGGACTCGCAACAAAAACCAGCGAATGCCGCGTAGGCCTCTGAGCTCGACACTAAGAAGTGCGCCGTCTCCGGCCATCGCCATTCGCTTTGCGGAACCATATCGCGTAGAGCCTCTCTCTGCGCATCGAAGAGTGGACAGTCCTACAAGAAGTGTTGCACCGTGTCTGTTCCACTCCCACATATGCACGCGTCACTGTCCACGAGATTGAGCGATTTGAGGCGTGCTCGGAAATCTCCGTGTCCAGTGAGGACCTGCGTGCACCAATAATTTGTTTCCAGGGACGGTGTAGCCAGTCTACGGCGTACGTCCCCGAAAAAGGCGAACGTGGTACGACCCTTGCTGGAAGAAGCCCATTTTTTCTGCCACATGTTCGTCGCTTCTTCCCTAATTTCAGCGAAAGCGTTATTTTTCCCTATTTCGGCGGAGATTTCTATATTCCCGATCTTGGCGTTTTTCCCTATTCTAATTTGATAACGCGCGATATTTTCTTTTAATAATATGTTGACTGGCATCGCTCCCGCGACGACACAAAGCGATTCCCACGATGCCGTGCGATATGCGCCGGTAGTCGAAATGAGGACCCTGCGCTGCAAGGCTTTTAAAATCCTAACGTCACTCTCCGTACACAGGTCTGCCCACCTCGCGGCCGCATAAGCCAACGTAGGTGCGAACACTCCCCGGTAAATTGCGGATAGTGCCCTAAATCTTAGGCCCCAATTGGCTCTCGCTAACGCACCTAGCTTTTGGAAGAGTATCCCGACTTTGTTTTTCAAATATTGGCAATGCGTTTTAACTTTAAGGAATTTATCTATATAAACGCCAAGATATTTGACGGTCTGTTTAAACCTTATCTTCGTGCTTTTAATTTTTATTATAGGCGGCCTACTTTCGAGAGTCGCGATCTTTTTATTGTTTCTACGCTTCCTATCCGGACGTGCTCCTCCCCGTCTGCCTATATGGTTCCTATTTATCGCGGCGCTTTTCAATATTATAGCTTCAGTCTTGCGTTCGGAGATCTGAAGCTTCGCGGACTCGCACCAATTTACGATCGCGTTGACCACCCGTTGGCCTTCAGATTCAATTTCGTTTCGCGAATCCCCGTTTATAACGACGACGAGATCATCCGCGTACGCGGCAAACCGATTTTCGACCAAGCCTTCTAGGAGCCGCAAAAGGCCGTCGAACATGAGGTTCCAACAAGTTGGACCGAGGACGGAACCTTGTGGACACCCCCTCGCGGCCCGCTTGGACACCTCTGTAGCACCGAACGCGATTTTTACTGTTCGATTTTCGAAATAACTCCGGAGGACTTCGAAGACGTTCCGCGGGCAATTCCGTTCTTTTATACTAGCTAGTAAAAGAGACCACCAGACGTTGTCAAAAGCCCCGGAGATGTCGAAGAGAAGCGCGACGGCGTACCTCTTTTCAGAGGCAGAAACCATACGCCGCAACTCCGCAAGAGAATCCTCCGTCGACCTTCCGGGCATAAAACCGAACTGTCGATCGGAGACCCTACCCGGTGCCAGTGACGGGAGTGGTGCACTTGGACACAATATAATTGGACACGGTGCAAATGGACATGAGATTTTGCACACGGTTCAATTGGACACAGTGCATTTGGAACTCAATTGAGGAAAAGGGGACGCTACTTGCCGGAGCTTGTTGCTGCGGCTGCGAAGAAGAACCTGGATCACATACACTATGGGATTCTAATTGGGAAACATTCGCGTATCTAATCTTATTTTCTACCGCGGGGTTTTTCGCGGAACTATTCGCGAAACTAATCGCGGGTCTAATCGCGGATACTAATCTTGTGCTAGGTTCCCTATTCCTAATTTCTTCTTCCCGGTCGATGATTGCCGGTGAAGACCTTATTAAGCTGTTCCTACTCGCATCGCGTTAATAAAACTCGAACGGCGCGAAGGCCGCAACCTTGGGGCTGTGCGCAAAGTCGTTTTACGTCGCGGAATCGCTCGGGCACAGCTTGGTGAGGCGCTCTCGAGGAAGCGGAGGCCGTCTCCAAGCGCGCGCACGAGCGTACTCGCGACTCGACGACAAGCACGTCCCTTGCCTGCCTAATAGCAGCCGCACCTGGCGGGAAGCGATCTGCCAGGCGGGCACTCCTCCTCACCAAAAGTTTTTTTAAAAAATTGTTCAAGATCATTTTTCGTCCCACGAGTACGGTGGAAAAGAAGTCGAGCAGCGCAGAGCCACCATTACGCCGCCAAGCCTAAATACAACGGGGGGACAGCAGGTACCCCTAGGTGGTGGACCGCTAGCGACCGCGATTTTTCCGTCTTCGCGGCCATTCAGACTATCGGCACGATCCTTGACCTTTGTCTTAAGACGGGCGCCATTAGGAGGAAACGCCTACCTATCTATCTACTTATAATGCGTCGATTTCCCTACCACAACAGACGAGTTGGAAACAAACGACCGGGCGATAATAATGGAAAACGACAATGGATGGAAGCCTGAAAAGAGAAAAGTATTAGTAACCCCCGGTTCCGTCGCCGCTGGGTCTGAGACCTCAGAAGCGCAGGGCCCGGTGGGTGAGTACAACAGCCCCTGTCTCTCTCCACTGTACCGAGGTACAACAGAGACAAACGGATGGGGATGGGCTGCCGGGAGATTGGATGTAGAGGGGATAGGAAAGCCGAGTACGGAAACGTGACCCTAGCCACTGCAGGCTCCTCACTTCTTAAAAGTGCGTTGCCCATATGGCCACAGACACGTCCCACCAACGCATCTAGGTGCGCTCGCTACATAAGAGCTATTTGGTCAATCTGACACCGACTCGTAGCTATGCTGTATTAAAAGATTGGTAAAAGCGACAGAGTAGACAGATCAATGAAAGTGTTAGTAACGAAGTTGTTAGTGAGAGTTGTTAATTGAAGTGGAGTAAAGAAAGAAAGAATAGGGAGAGAAAAAAGAGATAGAAAAGCAGAACGTGTGTGTGCGTGTGTTGCTACGTAAGAGCCATTTGGTCAGCAGTGCTGACACCGACTCGTAGCGTTACATGCTGTGTAATGAAATAAAGAAATGGAATAATAAAGGAAGAAAAAGAGAAAAAGAAGGAAAAAAGAGAGTGTAAGAATGTGTGTGTGTGTGTTGCTACATTAGAGCCATTCGCCCAGCAGAGCTGGCACCGACTCGTAGCGTTGCATGCTGCTGTTTTATGAAGAGTGGGAAATAAGAGAAGAAATCGGAGAAAAAGAAAGCAAGAAGAGAAGACGAGAAGACGTATCGTTAGTTTTAGTTTTAGTTTTAGTTTTAGTTTTAGTTTTAGTTTTAGTTATAGTAAAGAGAAAGTACAAGAGGAAAGAAGAGAAGAGAAAAGAATATAGAGATAGAAAAGCGATGGCAAAAGCGATAGTACGAAAAGGAGTGAAAAGGCGTTGAAGTGAGAGCTTTTAGCTCAGGAGGGAAAAAGAGTAGAGTGACGAAAAAGAGAAAGAAGAGTGAAGAGTGTTAGTGGTGTTAGTAAGTTTTGTTAAAGAGGGGTGATAAGAAAGAGAGAGAGAGAGAGGGTGGCTTTCCCAAGGGTACAGGAAACCTGAAAAGAAAAGAAAAGATTAGTAACCACCGGTTCCGTCGCCGCTGGGCCAAAAACCTCAGAAGCGCAGGGCCCGGTGGTGCGAGTATTGACAGCCCCTGTTCCTCTCTACTGCACCAAAGAACAATAGAGACGAACGGATGGAGATAGGCTGCCGGAAAGTGCGGAAGGTGTGTGAGAGGGAAGACCGGAAGGACGCTGTCACTTGTGAGCCATTCGATTAGCATCAGATTTCAACCACGACAATTCCGGACCCCGAGATCGGCTGAGAACATCTCTCGCGCGGGCCAGGATCCGGTGGATCAACCCGGATCACCAGCACCGGCGCAAGGATCAGTAAAGAGCGTCACCCGGACGTCCATCAGAAGGTCATAGTATCACTGATGCCGGCTCATGACTGTGCGGAAAAGGGGGAAAAACTTCACTGTAACATGACTCAGCCGACACCTACCGAATCTAACTTTCCAAAGTAGGTGGCGTTTTCAGGAGTACCACGAGAAGGTGGATGCACAACTTGAACGTGAGAGGCTAGAGGTCCTAACTAGAGGACTGATATCGCTACGCGATTTCGCATCGCATAGCGATTCGCATTACGTTCCAACCCCGACTTTCAGACCCCGAGATCGACTCAGAACATTACCCGCGCGGGCCGAGATCCAACGGACCCGTGGATCACCAGCACCGGGCGCAAGGGTCAGTAAAGAGCGTCACCCGGACGTCCTTAGTAGAGCCACGGTAACTCCCAGTAGATAGGGACATTTTTTTTTCATTTATTTCTCATTCTAGTGCGGCACCCGAGCTAATGCTCGCCGCTAATAATCTCCGCTTGTTACACCTTTTTATATTAATGTGTCTGTTTATTTGTCTATATTTACGGTTTGTATATTTAGCTTAACTTTACTCTGATTTATTTATTTATTTTATCTTAACTCTGCATATTTTGTAACTTAATCTATAAAATTTGCGTCCTCTTAGCTGCAGTGTTTTTACTGCATTTCCGTCCCTAACCACGTGGAGGCGGGTCGATTCTACTGTCCAGATAGTTTTTCTTATGATTAAAAATTTCATTTGCTATTTTGCTCAATTTCAAGTATGATTCCTTATTCTCAATCAAAATTTTCATTGTTTCTTTTTTCTCTATAATTTTTTTTTATTAAAATGTTGCTTTCTATTTTATCCTTTCTAATTTTATTATACTCTGTACAGTCCGAGATAATATGTTGAACATCTTCCGTTTTATTTATACAAAAGCAGCATTTGTTAGTATCACTTCTACCTAATTGTTGTAATTTACTGTTTATCGTTCCGTGTCCTGTTAGTAAATATGTTGTGTAGAGTCCAGGATGAAACCATTTTTTGTTGTTTAATGCATAAGTTACGTTAGGTATAAACTCGTAGGTTACTCGTCCTTTGTTACTATCCTGCCATCTGCTTTGCCATACTTTCATCGCTATCTATCGAATTTTCCTTTTTTCTTTGTTTACATCTTTTTTTGTCAAGTTTTCTACATTCTCAGGTGTTTCGTATTCTTCCCATTTGACTCTAATACCTGTTCTCATCTTCATTTGTATGCCTCTTATAGTGATCATAATATCTATTGGTAGACTACCAGTTAGTACTTGTAAGGCTACTGTCGAGACTGTTCTGCATGCCCTTGACAAGCTAAGCAGAGCGAACCTTTGTGCTGAGTCTAACTGTCTTTTCACATGAGTTTGTTCAACAGCTTCGTACCAAGCTCCTGCTCCGTAACATACAATAGGTAAAATCAAAGCTTGATACATCAATCTTCTTGTTATATGATTTAGTCCCCATTCGGTTTTAACGACTCGTTTTAGTTTAGCGCAAACCTTTTTTGTTTTGTCTTTAATATATTTTGCATGTTCTATAAAGTTTCTTTTCCTATCGAGAATTATGCCCAGGTATTTTACTTCGTCGTAATATTTTATTTTTCCTTGATCATACCTCAAAGACGGTAATCTGTTTGTATTTAAATTGCCCTTAAAGAAGATTGCTTTAGTTTTTTCATTGGATATTTGAAGCTTATGTTCCATTGTCCAACTTTTTATTTCAGTAAAAACCTGTGAAGCCTTCAATTCGATTTCTTTTCTTGAATTGCCGTGTATTAATACCAGCAAGTCATCCGCGTATGCCACATAACCACAGCCTTCAATCTGGTTTTTTAATAGTTTATCCATGATCATATTCCAGACGATCGGTCCTATGATCGACCCCTGAGGACAACCCTTTTCCATGTTGCGTCTAGCTGTTTGATGTCGAGTTGTAACCATAAATCGTCTGTCTTTGAAATAATTGCTCATTGTGTTAAAGAGCGTTCCCGAGCATCTAGCCTCTATCAATCTGTGAAGGATTGAGCCACCACAGATTATCGAATGCTCCTTGTATGTCTAGAAATACCCCAACTGTATATTTTTTATCTGACATATCTATGTGTTCTAATGCAGCTACTATGGCGCCTTCTGCTGAACATTTCGATTTAAAACCAAATTGACAGTCATTGTGCATGTTTTCTGCTTCGTATACTTGTATTATTCTATTAATTAAAACTCTCTCGTATATTTTCCCTAAGACCGGGAGCAGAGATATTGGTCTGTATGAACCTGGGTCGCATGGATCTCTATCCCCTGGTTTTAATATAATTTTTAATTCAGCACTTTTCCAGCTTTTGGGAAAAACTCCCTGTTTTAGACATTCATTAAATATATTTAGTATTACTTCGGGGATGTAAGTCCAAGTTTTCCTAACAATCTCCGGATTGAGTCCGTCTTCGCCTGGAGCTTTCTTATCTTTCATCCTTTTAATAGCTGATTCTATTTCTTGTTGGGATATGGGCGGTTCTAAGTTTTGGTTTTTATAATTGTGACACTTATCTCTTATGTCTTTATGTAACTGTTTTTCTATTGAGATGTCGTCTACTGGAACTAGCCTATTTAATATTATATTTATTGATGTTGTCCAGTCCGTGGTGCATGTGTTGTCCGTTTCAATCGTATGGTAGAGTTCAAGAGTTTTAACTTTGTCCGTTATTAATCTATAAACTACGCCCCAGGGGTCCTTGTTTGCTATCTCAGTTACAAAATTTTTCCACGATTCAGTTTTACTTTTCTTAATTTGTGCATTATATTTATTCTTTATTTTTTATATATCCTTTGCTCTTTAAACGCTTGTTCTTTTAAGTTTAATTTTTTGTATTTCTGTACTTGTTTCCTATGTACATTTACTTTTTTCCTTAGTGTGGACATTTCATCGTTCCACCATGCAACTTTACGTTCAATATCTTTTTTATACTTAATATTGTTTTTACATATTTCTGTGATTTTGTTATTAAAACATACGACCATTTCATCCACGGGTAATCTTAACATTAGTTGCATCTTTTCTTTATTAAATTCCGACTGTAGGCTTAATCCTATCTTATCCCAATCAGCTGTTTTAAGGTTAAATTTAGTCGAGTTAAATTTTTTTCTTGCACATGCCATTTTATTTATATACTCAAAATATATTGCATTATGATCGCTGTTGCACCAATCATCTTTTACACTACAATGACTTATGTCATTTTTTAAGTCTTGTGTAACAAGGGTTATATCAATATTTGCTTGTCCGTTGACTGTCGAGAAAGTTGGGGGATTGTTACTTTTATTTATTATGATTAAGTTATTTGATTCGATAAACTCTTCGAATTTATCGCCTTTAACATCATTACTAGCATTGTGCCATAGCACGGATTTCGCATTTATATCTCCTCCAATTATCATTTTGATACCTATGGACAGATCCAAAGCCGCTTCCAGTTTATTTATATACTGTTCTATACCATGAGAAAATTGACAATATATGGATGTTATATAAAATTCACCTTCATCTGAAATTACCTGTGCACATACACAGTATTCATCCTTAATCTTGTTATAGCCCGAACAGGCTATACACGAATTATTAAATATATTATTATAAATACATATTATTGTATATGATTGCTCAATGTGTAACGCGAATACAGATCACGTTACGAGCGTTGACCGAACAAAGCGCTGACAACGCGAGCCACGCGCTAAGCCCGAGCGACCGTGCAATCATTTCATTGCGAAAACGCGGAAATCAGGGCAAGCGGAAGAAGGACATTGCGAAAATGCAACGTAGAAGTCCTACTTAAAAGCGAAATAAAAAGGAATAAAGAAATTGCGAAAGTGCAAGCAAAAAAGTCCTACTTAGAACTTCTTAGCTTGCATCCGGAGATTGCCAAAATCAAGCGACATGACCCACAGCCTTGTCGCTAAACGACCCCCTCCCGGGAAGCCAAGGGGAGTTAATAAAAAGGCCCACCGCTAACGAACGGCGGGCAGTCTTTATCATTAATATTACGCGGGCAGTCTTGATCATTAATTAATATTACGCGGGCTATCTTTATTCCTTTACGCGAGCAATATCTCTAACAACCGCGAGTGTCAAAACGAGTATCAATAATTATTATAATATTGAATAGCCACGCAGTCGGCAGAAATATACACGAAGAAGCGAGAAGCCAGTCTCGAGACCGAAACTCGACTCTAGACACGCGCACGTTAAGATAACCGTTATCGTGATATGCGACGCGAGCGAAAGTGCGAGAACATTGTAAATAAATCAAACCACAAATAAATCTGATATTAATCTATTTATTTAATGTGGAAAGTGTCCGAATTATTTAAATAAAGTTCTCAGGCGGAGCCCGAATTCCCAAATTCCTTCCGGCAAACGATCCCAACTACCGTGCCTCTCCGGAGGCACAACAAAATAAAAAATGCGACGGACAGGAATCGAACTCGGGTCTGCTGCGTGATAGTCACACGCTTAACGCCCGACCTACGCCGACTTCTCGATAATCGGTCTAACGGAACCGGGTATGAGGAACTCTGTATTTTTTAAATAAATTTTTCTTGAAAATGGCTGAGCGTTGCGCCCTGTCGCTTTGCTCAAGTACTCTTCTGGTAGAGTACTACACTATATAAAAACCTTTTTAAATTCGGTGACCCCAACGTCGCGCCCTCCCTTTGTTAGTTACATGTCTGTAAGTCAAATTAGTCGAAAATACTTGAGCAACATCAGGGAAATTGAGGAGTAACGCTTCTCGCCACACAGAACTATGATCGCTATGTACAAAAGTTTTCTTCGTTCGGAACGTCTTAGTTACGTGTCAGTAAGTGAGATATGTTGAAAATTCTTGTATAACATCAAAGAAAATGAGGAATAACGTTTCTCGTCACATAGAGTTAAGATCGTTATGTACGCAAGTTTTCTTCGTTCGGAACGTCTTAGTTACGTGTCAGTAAGTGAGATTTGTTGAAAATTTTTGTACAACATCAAGGAAATTGAGAAATAACAATTCTTGGGACACAGAGCTAAGATCGTTATGTATGCAAGTTTCCTTCGTTCGGAACGTCTTAGTTACTTGTACGTAAGAGAAATTAGTCAAAAATTTTTGTACAACATCAAGGAAATTGATAAATCATGTTTCTCGACACATAATATTAAGACCGCTATGTACGCAAGCTTCTTTCGTTTGGAACGTCATAGTTACGTGTCTGTAAGATAAATTTACCGAAACTTGACGTTCTCCTTGTACGGCTCGAGATCGAACAGACGTCTTAACTCCGCATGGAGGCCATCGGAGTTGTCTTCCCAGACGTCCTCGCCGATCTCACGCTCGTGACGTTTCACCATTCTAATAAATCGCTGGTGCTCAAAGTTTAGAAAACCGGAAATCTGTATGTCGCTCTTAGTATCGTACTATAAAATAAAATTATAATATATTATAATATACTATAAATAATTATTACAACGTAAAATATGCGAAAATATTACTTACTCTCAAGTATACTACAAGATTCAATAGGGTTCTCAGCAGCCCCATCGCCAAATCCTCCGCCCACCACAACCCGTTTCAGCGGCCCTGGCACAACACCGTTTCTATTAACGATGGTATTTTCGAACACTTCGTGTAATAAACGAACTTTGAACACGCTTTTGTCACTCACTGCTCGAAACGTTATGACAGCCACGACAGGGCAAACATTGTCTCGATGAAACATTTTAGAGTAGGGCATGTATCAACTTACAAAGAACGCTTACCTTCACATGATAAGAAGACAAAACTAAACATGTTCCCGCGGACAATTATTTAAAGTTTTTTAACTATGAATAATATATTTTTATAATATGTAAACTACTATCGAATGGCTATTGAAAAGCTATTGAACGGCTATCGTACAGCTTTGAACAGCTATCAAACGGTTATTGAACAGCTTTGAACAGCTATCGAACGGCTATCGAACAGCTTTAAACGGCTATGGAACAGCTTTGAACAGCTATCGAATGACTATTGAACGGCTAAAAACGACTATTGAACTACAAAATAATTATTTTAAAAATTTTATGTCTATAGACATGTAACATCTGTAGCCCGATAAGGTGACTGATGCCGCTATCTAACGTCACGTACTGAAATTTAATCGCATACTGAATCGCATACTGAAATAAGAAAGAGGAAAAGGGGAAAATAAAAGAAAATAAAAATACATTTTAACAATAGCTTATTCTAAATAATGTTTGGATGAATCTTTATGATCGTCCACCAATTGAATATTTTAAATACATTTTGTAAAGCGCAATTTTTCAAATGTTTTTCAGCGCATAGTATTAGTAACATCTAGCTTATTTAACGAAATAATATCTTCATAGTCCGCATTCAAGATCTAGATAATAACGTCGTTTCTCGCATCATCGTTAAGTATATCAGCCAGCCATTTTCGTTTTTCGTGTCCTTTAAGGTACACGACAGAAGATGCTCCATCTTCCTCTTCCATCACACCCATCACAGCTCTCGTAATCAACTAGCGAAGCTGTATGGAACGTTTCCATCTTCCCATTAAAGTCCATAGTGATGTCAGCCATGAAGCTTGACATCTCTCAAATTTTGTAAGTGCACGCCATCGTATGGGATTTGCAAAAAAGAGAACAAATCCATTTTTCATCGCTACTTCTTTCACGACAATTCCGCCCTTTTCGCCCGATAATAAATTCTTGCAGATCCATAAACGTTGGCGCGATCATGCTGACAATATTACTGCACGATTGCAAGAATGATGTACGACTTCTATCGACCGTCAAAATTTCAATCTTTATATATTTTGACATTGGAAGGGATATTTGGTAATCTATGTAATTTTACGAACTACGTTAGTCAATGGGCAATATTCGACAAGGCAATCGTGCTAAATGAGACAATAGGCGGTAGTATTTGCCGGTATATCCTCTTTGCACTCAAACTTTAATCTTACGTCCACGGTGGAATTTTTAACAGATTTGTTCTGTAGCGAACAGTCAATAACCGCGAGAGGACCGCAATATAGAAATTTTAAAATGTTTAATAGCACATCATGATCACATCCGTAATAAGATTTGCGAAAACAGGAGTACATACCGAACAGGAGGGCGAATCTATTTTTATCAAAATCTAAATTTAAATCATCGTAGGGATAAAATTCCAAATTTAGATAGAGTTTAATGTTGGTCAGTTTACAGTCGTCGAATGTAGTAATATCTTTTGACACAGCATTTTTTCTGTCAGTCTGCAGCGCAAACATCACGTATCGCGGCTTCTCCAGCTGAGAGGCGGCTTTCACGGTCCACGAATGCTTGGTCGTATTATACAATAGAAGAAATTCGTATAGATCCCAAGAGCGAAAACTCATATTCAAGTATCGCCCGCTTTCCAACGCGCGTAGCAAGGATAGTTTATTAACCTCGCTCAATATTACATGTGGCATACGCCATTGTATCTTGAATAATTCGATATCAGCTTCAGCCGTAGCATTTCCAAATATGCAATTGTTGTCGTTGCGCGAACGTATCAGAATTAATTCGTGACGAGCGTTAATCACAATTCGCTTATAATCTTCACAAAAACCCAATAGTATGTTTAGCGGCACGCAAAAATTGAAGTAAGCTTCAGCAGCATTATGTGACATATTCCACGCAGCATTCCCCAAGATTTTACCCCTCTCGGCTGTTAGAGAGACATAGATTTTAATCGTGGAAGTTATTCCAACGTTTCTGTTGCGGTCAATCTCCACACCGTCGAGTTCATATCGAAGTTCATCAAACATAAACGTGACACAATTGTTGCCCAATATCACTCTTCTCCCTTCAGCTCCTTTACGCACCATCCACTTTCCCTCGACGTATAGAAAACTTTCACATGGTAATGTATACAAATCTTGATGTTGTATCGGTATCCGTATCTCGCCGCTATATCTCACCGTTGTGTTGGCATATGGATTGTACGTATGAGTCTCAATCTTGACGATACGATCGTCAAAGATCGGCTCACCTCCGATATTCAAGATGTGAATCATATTGTTTAAGTATTTCGTACGACGAATCCCAATGATTTTAAAAACTTGCGATTCAACGCGCTGAGCTTCTTTTTAGCGTAACCAGATATCTGATTATTATCACCCGATACCGCAGTCACTCGCCGTCTAAACCGTCCTCGCCCTTATGACGATCTTAACAATATGTGTTATGGCTGATGAAGAAGTTATTGTTATTGAAGATGAGGATGTCATTCTCGAAGATGACAACTTGATGGAAGTTGAGAATTTGTCGGACGATTTATCAGACGAAGACTGCATACTTTCGGAGGATTTCGATTACAATAGTGATTGCAGTAGTGTTATTATGGACATAAATCAACGTACTTTAAACTGAGTTGAAATAAATAGTTTAGGTGCGGCAAAAATGTGCTGTATATACTTTTATTATAAAAGTGAAGACAACGAAAAAATTTGCACATGCTATTTTATGCATATTTTAGATTTATTTTCGAATATTCGTGTTGTGCGACAGCATGAAAGTGCAATTTATGACCTAATCCTGGAATCGTTTTGCGGAGAATGTAGAAAACCGCTGTACCAGATAATGCCCTGCAATATGTGCCCAATTTGCACTGTATAAGCTGGACAAAACTTGTGTTGTGAAAAGACTTAAATAGGAAATATGGGGGACTCCGAACATTTTGCGGAATTAGAACAATTTTTATGGGAAGATTTTATACAAGTGAACTCGGTGTGTGCATGCGAGTTATGGGAAAGAACATGCCTTAAATGTCTCGAGTGGTTGGAAGAACAGTACCGACTCGAGATGTTACAAGAGGGGCATGGAATTCAATCGCTGGCTAGCCGAATCGCGCGACTTGAAAGTTTAAGACATTCGTTACGCAAAAAATACAAACACTTAGATGTCCGTGTCCCGGCGTTATCGACAAACACTCCTGTTACTTCAATTGTACAAATGGTGCAAGGTCAAACAATCGGCTTGAAGAAATCTCGTACAATAGATTTGGATCATTGTCTGCGAGATCATTATATAGTGACGTCCAAGAATTGGGATTTTGATATATAAAACATAGCTGACGTCTTGTTATGGGTGAGAAATTGAAATACTCGAAGAATTAATTGTATCTATTTGAAAAAATATTATATTTGAATTAATTAATAAAATTTCTTTTCTGTTTCAGAAGGAACGCCACCTATATATTTTATATTTTTATTATTTTTAATATTTTCATTATTATTTTTTTAATACACACACACACACATACATTGTATTATATACACAATTATTGAATAAACTTATTATTATTATATTAAAAAATATCGATTCTACACTTTTTTTCCTTTTCCCACATGCGTGCCTCGCATTATCTCTCTTTCTCCCGTGAACGTCATCCTTTTCCCACGCCAATGCGGACGCTATCCTTCTCCTACACGCTGCATGCCTTGCGCTGTCCTTCTCACATCGCCTTGCGAACGCCGCATCATCCACGTGCATGCTTTGCGCTATCCCTCTCTCTCTCTCTCTCCCAAGTGCATGCCTCGCGCTATTCCTCTCTTACTCATTGCGGACGCCTCGCGCTATCTCTCTCACACCTACTCGCGGTCGCGTGCGTTCCCTCTTCCTCGCGGGTCCCTCGCCTACCGTTTCGCCGCTTTCCCCTTCCCCCCTTTCCGCGGACCCCTCGCCCACCGGTTAGAACGCGGTTCCCCTCCCCCTCTCCGCGAACCCCTCGCCTACCGTTCCGCCGCGGTCCCCCTCTCCCCTCTCCGCGGCCCCTGCGCCTATCGTTCCACCGCGGTCTCCCCGCGTGACGTCATACTCCCGGCGTCGGTTTCCCCTCACCCCTCACCCCCTCTCAGAGGACCTGAGTTAGAACTCTCCTAGTAACACTACTCCTGGCTTAAGCCATTCTCGATGACATTTATTTTTTCGTCTATATTGATTGAAAATGGAATGCACATTATCCTCGGGGTCTTTCGCTATCTCAAAACTGAACCTTCCTTGCTGATAGATTAATTTTATCTCCGAAGTCGCAAAAAACTGCCTGCCTAGCAACAAATCGTATCGCATAGTGCTATTGCTTATCACTAACAATTCGATATCATACCACCTGTTTGGTATATCATGTGAAGCGATTTGATCGTGAATATTACCTTCGACAGTAATTACGGAATCGTTGACGCCTTTCAAACTAATATTATTAATAATAGTGAATAACTCTTTATTGGGAAAAAACTTTCTAAATACAGCCCATTTTATAAGGCTTACCGGGCTTCCCGTATACCAAGGCTTCAAAATTTACGCTCGGGTTGCTCACGCTTCGCACTTTAGCATGCTCGGACTCCCGACGCAAAGTCCACTGTATTTATATACACCGAGTCTTCCGCCGAAACGCCGTTGTTTTCTAATGCAGATTTTTCCTGATCGATGAGATGACTCGCTGCTACCGCATCCTTCTTAGGGCACTATCATTTTTGAAGGAACTTTTTTTATGTACAATCTTTTGAAAGATGTCCGGATTGTTTACAATTGAAACAAACTATCTCGGTGTTAAGCGATTGCGCGCTCGGATTCCTGTTGGCTGGACCTCCTCGACCTTCATATCGTATATTCCAACTGTTGTTTTTTGGTAACGTGGTGTCCTCTGTTATTCTTCTCACATGTTCTAGAAAGTCAGGAATGTTATTAATTCAGGTACTTAGCACGAGTTTTCTTAACACAGGATCCTTAACCCCATCGGCCAGCAAATCAATTTTCTCTTTCTTCGAGAGCGAGTGTGTCTGCATCAGCGTTAATTTGTCTTCGGCATAGTCTATGAATTTCTCCGATTGCGCTTTCCATGTTCTTTGCCCAATTCTAGCTAGTGTTGCTGTATAGGATTCTTTTATATTGAAATGTCTTCTTATGTGATATTTAAAATCCTCCCACGTGGATACCTACTCCAGCTCTTGACAGTTGTACCAATCCAACACTCTGTCCTTCAATTGTGTTATCGTCGCCACGATTAGCACGTCGTCTCCCAAATTATAGAGGCGAGTAATACTGGCGATTCGCTCTATCCATTTCTGTATGTTTTCTTCGTCTTTTCCGGAGAAAATTGATATAATCTTTGTCGTGAATTTAATTTGAAACCATTTATTAGCACTAAAACTGCTTTCACTATTAGTTGCACTTGATCCTCTCTCCAATGGGGGTAAGCATCTCTCCTCTCTTCGTGACTGTTTCCTTGCATCCAACACTTGCACTACTGCCCGAACAATATTATCTATGTTCAATGCTGTGTTCTGTGTTGTTTGTGTCGGAGCAGATCTGGTTGGAGGCATCTATTGGGGTGGGGGGGGAACGTTTGCGCCGGTTTCTCCGCTATTGTAACTGCCCGTAGCCTGGTCCATTTCTCTAAGATGTACTTTTCCTTGGCTCTCATGAAAGTTTATAATCCGTTCCAGAATTATCGATCGTGTGCCTGATGTTGATAAATTCAAGCGGGAAGCTAACGATCGCTGATTTATCTGTAGAAATTCTAAAATCGACCAGTAGAGTATCTAGGCCGGTTCTAAGCCATGGTCCTTTGAGGGGGGGGGGGGTGAGGGGCGAGGAAAAACCAGCGCGGAGGGTATGGCATCACGCGGGGGGACCGCGGCGAAACGGCTGGCGCGGGGGCCGCGGAGAGGGGTGGGAGATTGAGAATTTGTTGGACGATTCATCAGACGATTCGAAGACCGCGTATTTTCGGAGGATTTCGATTACAATAGTGATTGCAGTAGTGTTATTATGGACATAAATCAACGTACTTTAAACTGAGTTGAAATAAATAGTTTAGGTGCGGCAAAAATGTGCTGTATATACTTTCTCGGCCTTGTAACATTTGCACTACCGAATTTACTGGGATGTTACTTGATAGCGCCGGGACACAGTCATCTAAGCGTTTGTATTTTTTACGTAACGAATACCTTTAACCTTGTAGTCGCGCAATTCGGCCAGGCAGCGATCGAATCATAAGCCCCTTTGACACTCTGAATCAATATTGTGCTTCTAATTCATCGAGACATTTAAGGCATTCCTCTTCCCATAAGTCGCATAAACTCGCCGAGTTTACTCCTATGAAATCCTCCTATAGATATTGTTCTAATCGCGCAATGTATTTGGGTTCCTCTATATTTCCTATTTAAGTCTTTTCACAACACAAGTTTTGTCCAACTTATATAGTGCAAATTGGACACATATTACAAGGCATTATTTGATACAGCGATTTTCTACACTCTCCGCAAAACGATCCCAGGATTAGGTCATAAATTGCATTTTCATGCTGTCGCACAACACGAATATTCGAAAATAAGTCTAAAATATGCATAAAATAGCATGTGCAAATTTTTTCATTGTCTTCACTTTTATAATAAAAGTATATACAGCACATTTTTGCCGCACCTAAACTATTTATTTCAACTCAGTTTAAAGTACGTTGTTTTATGTCCATAATAACACTACTGCAATCACTATTGTAATCGAAATCCTCCGAAAATACGCGGTCTTCGAATCGTCTGATGAATCGTCCAACAAATTCTCTATCACCATCAAGTTGTCATCTTTGAGAATGACATTCTCATCATCAATAACCATAACTTCTTCATCAGCCATAACACATGTTCAAGATTAAAACATTGAATTTAATCGATTAAACTGTAAATTTAACCGACAAATCTGAACGGTAGAAGCCGCAATCAAAACCCGAGCGAGAATAAACATCGACGCGATCAGCCGATCGGCGCGTGATCGCGTGATCATAACAAAGAAAAAGTGTAAGAAACAGCTAGTTCTCGAAGGTTCGACGTAGAAAAAGCTTGTTATTCCCATCGGCAGAGCACGAGCTTCCGCGGTCGATGGATTTAGTCTGCCTGTAACGACGTTTTGAGCCGGTCGACGTTCATCGAGCTCGATCAACTTTTTTTCTCTATTCTCGCTCGTATCGGAGTTACAGTGGCTTACTCGTCTCAATTCCGAATTGTCTCGCATCCGATCGCGCATATATTCTCACGGCGGTCAATTCGGGAAAACCTCACGCTGTATTATTTTTTCTTTTCGTGCTAAGACATTGTGAAAGTTAATTGTTTGGATTCCGAGAGTCGACGCTCGTTATCCGCATTGCGAATGACCTCTGCCTCGCGATAGATTCCATCCGGCGTTCGTGGTCAAGATTTCCGTTATCGCGAGAGTTTCTAGCAAGAAGCTCTTAATCAAGATTTCCGAACCGCGCTAAAGGGCAGTAATTAACAGGACAATCAAGATATCCGTCGGAATCGCGAAATACGTGCCGTCGCTAGCTCCTATTATTCTAAATAATGCGAAATCAAAATAATCTGTATTCGAATCTTGTCTATCAACACCTTATCCTCCAGGGAATCCACGGATTCGCATTACACACCGCTTCTCGCTCATCTCTGAGCGTCTCTTTCAGTTTCGGGCGATCTCGTCGAGGTCGACTCCCGAACATATTGGTCCTTCGAGCCGGATAGAAGCGTGTGTGGAGGATAAGTTCGCTAGTTAGTGACATTCAGTGCCATACACGATGTTGGAGCACTTTGTACTTCAGCAGCAGTATCAGCGTTCCATAACTCCATAACTCCAGCTAAGGTTCGCTCGAGGATTTCATCGGCTAAGGAGGTCTGGATTCAATTCTCTAACGGACATGCCGACGTAATGCAGAGGATCCCGGAAGCGACCCGATCGTCCTTTAGCTACTTCAAGGAGAATCATTTTGACTCGACCTACGCAGCCTACCATAACGCTCTGGACTACATGGCAGAGATCATGGAGGAGTTAGAGCCGGTCGTGAGTCCAAATTAGTCATTTTCCTCGACGAGGCTGCCCGCGGAAGCGTCTACGTTTTCTCTCTCGCATCTTCCCCCCATTAAATTGCCTACGTTTGACGGTAATTATGACGAATGGGAACAATTTCGCGATCGATTTACGACGCTAATTCAAAACAATACTGAGTTAACTGACTTTGCGCGCATGCATTTTTTATCATCGTGTTTAAAAGGTAGTGCTCTAGAGTGTATCGCGAATATTTCTATAACGGTCGCTAATTTTGAAATAGCTAATTTTGGAAAGCCTTGACCTCGCGGTACGAAGACAAAAAGCGGTCGATAAACAAACACCTTTCTACATTGATCAATTTATCATCTATCACGCGCGAATCTGCTACCGAGATGCAGACTTTAAACGATAAAATGAATATAGCGGTCGCATCATTGAAAACCCTCGGTCGAAAGCCGGAAGAACTCTGGGATGATATTCTCGTGCATATCATTGTCCAAAAATTAGATCCGGTAACGCGCAAAGCTTGGAATGTAAAGATAAGCGATACAGATGCTCTGCCGTCTTACGAGAATTTAAGCCGATTCATTCAATCTCGCACTTGCGCGTTGGAGGCATCCGCTCCAGCGTCAGCTTCTAAACCCGGGGCAAAACCTGTCGCAGCCGCGCGAGTTCATGCCGCCACTGCCTCTGCAATTGCACAATCGCAGTGCCCGTTGTGTCCAGCTCGACACTTTATAAATGTATGTCCTGCGTTTGTGAGCAGGACTGCGAGTCAACGTCGCGATATAGTCAAGCAACAAAAACGTTATTCTCAAGCGCCGAGGTGCAACTGTTTCACGATGATATCACCCATAGATATTAGAATTCAAACGTGCGTGTCAAAACAGTGAAATATAAGAATAATTATCAAGATTAAATTGTGCTAATATACAAGTAATTTACAACTTTTGCGATGCATCTTGGTTGAGATGACATCATCATCAGGTGTGAGATTTAGCCAAACGCAAAAAAAAAGATGCAATGTATTATAAAATTTTAAAGCACCAATGTGCAGCTGCTTCGCGATGACATCACCCCTAGATATCTGAATTCAAACGCGCGTCATAAATAATTATCAAGGTTAAATTGCACTAACATACTTGGACAGCAGCGTGTAATTTGAAACTTTTGCGATGCACTTGGGATTTGGCATCATCTCTAGACGACACAAATGCAATAATCGACATAGTTAAAATGTATGTGACAAACCGCGAAATAAAGATTTAGATGAATACACATGATGGAAAGAGACATCAAGATAGAATATAAAATGAATATAAAAAAGGTAAAGAGGCACACCCTGTCAGTATTTTCGCCAAGAGTTTCGAGACAAGAGCTATTAATAAGCGCATCTTATTAGCAAAATTTTTTGGCATAAATTTGAAAATATGGCGAAAAACATTGTAGAACGAAATCTGAGTGAGCAAACTGCAAGGGTGAATTCGATAGAGGAGTACGTTGCGTGGGAGCAACGATGCGATGAATATATCGAATCGTTGGAAGAGCAAAGTCGAATCAAACGTCCACGATTATCGATCGGGATTCGACAATCACTGATTGCCCAAATTGCGCGATTCGAGGGATTGAAGAACTCGTTACGCAGGCGTTTTGTATATTCGGGTGCAGGATGCAGTACGCGGTAACATGGATTGATTTGGCGAGAAATCGATACAGCGTTCGACAGCCGCATATTGACTGGTGTGATTAGAAATCATAATCGAGCCTCGTCAATTTTTCGAGGATGACAAAGACACTGTGCTCGAACATGTGAACATTAATACATTGTTCAATGGCGAATTTGTGACGGGTGATAAACGCGCAAATAAATGTATCAATACGAGAAACTATGAACTCTTTCGCACATCCGATTTACGGGAATGGTACCAGCGGAGCGTCGTCGAGCCCACTGTAGCATCGCTCGAAGAATTTCAAGAACGCGATAGCGGTTCGGCATTGTCGCGTATATTAGATTTAATCGTAAATATAAATAAATATAATCCTTTGCGCGCGGGATGTCACCTAAAATTACCACGGGGGATAATGATGAAGAGAGCGGTGATCAATGTGCAATCTAATGATAATGCTTGTTTTGCGTGGTCCGTGGTCGCCACTCTACATTCAGCTGAAAATTATGTTTATCGAGTATCTTCGTACCCGCATTACACGACAGTGCTGAATCTCCAGGACATTGAGTTTCCAATGACTGTGAATCGAATTAAAAAATTCGAACTTGCCAACGATATCTCAATCAATGTATATAGTATCAAGGTAAAGAACATTGTCCCAATACGTCTGAGTGAGTTAAAGAGAGACAAACATGTCAACTTGCACATTGTACATTGAAGACAACAACGTTGGACACTTCGCGTGGATCAAGAATCTATCCAGACTCGTGAGCTCGCAATTGAGCAAAAAAAAGCACAAGAAATATATCTGCGATCGGTATGTATAAATATTAAATAAAATATTGTAGAAATAATTGAACAAAAAATAAAAAATAATTTCTTTTTACAGATGTTTGTAATACTTTGGCTCAAACGATAAGCTACAGTCACATACGGTGGACTGTCGAGAGATGAACAAGTGCGCTATCCGATTACCGAGCGATAAGGACAAGTGGCTCACGTTCAACTATAACCGGAAAGAGCAGTTTTCTTTCGCCGTGTACGCCGACTTGGAAAAGATGGAGGGGAGAGAAATTACCAACATCATAAAATATTTAGTATTGTTTATTATGTACACTGCTTGTACAACGAATCGTTATCCGCGTATCATTCTCGTCGCGATACCAATTGCATGTCATGGTTCATCGAAGAACTTAAAAATTTAGCACTGCGTGTAAAAAGTATTTTATCAACTAATGTTCCCATGGTAAATTTAACACCCGATGAATGGGAAAAATTTCACAACGCGACACAATGCCACATTTGCGAAAAACCATTCGTACAAGACAATACACGCGTACGCGATCATTGCCATCTGACATGGCGTTACAGAAGTCCCGCGCATTCAAATTGCAATTTAAATTATAAAGATTTTTTTTGCATTCCTATAGTTTTTTATAATTTATTCGGTTACGACGCGCATTTTATTATCATGGAAATAGCTACAGCGTTCGAAAAGGAAATCGAGTTACTTCCGAAAGGAAAAATATATATCATTTATGAAAAACGTTAAACTTGTCGAAGAGAAATCGAAAAATCATATTAAATTGCGTTTTATCGATTCGTATAAATTTCTTACCAGTCTCGATAAATTGGCATCATTCTTGAATAAAGACAAACTCAAAATTTTTAAATTTGAGTTTCAAAATTTACCGCATGACAATTTCAATTTATTAACACGGATGGGCGTCTTTCCATACGAATACATTAACTGCGTCGACTGGTTGCAAGATACGTATTTACCATCGCGCAAATCATTTTACAGTTTTTTGACCAGTGACACGATATCCGAGAGCGATTACGCGCACGCCGAGAACGTCTGAAAGCGGTTCTCTATTCGAACGCTGGGCGAATATAGCGACTTGTATCTCAAAATTGATGTCTTATTATTAGCAGACATTTTTGAAAATTTCCGCAAAAGTTGTATTAAAAGTTATGGGCTCGACTCCTCGTATTACTATACTCTTCCCGGATACACGTGAGACACGATGTTGAAGCATACGAATATTACCTTCGAATTGATACCGACATGGTTTTATTTATCGAACGTGGAATATGCGGTAGTTTGAGTTAATGTTCCAACAGATACGTACGCTAATAACAAGTACATACAGTCGTACGATCCATCGAAACTTTCGTCGTATCTCACGTACTTTGATATAAATAATTTGTACGGATGGACAATGTGTCAACCTTTGCCTTATGCAGATTTTCGATGGGTTGGCGTATCCGATTTTGATACATCATCGATCGCGCTCGATTCGCCTGTAGGCCATATCCTTGAAGTCCATCTCGAATATCCGCAACATGTTCACGATGCGCACACTGACCTACCGTTTTGCTCGACACGCGACAAACTACCTGGTAAGTAGGATAAGCTACTCGCAACCTTATATGATAAGAAGTGTTACGTGATATATTACCGCAACCTGCAACAATGCACGCGACATGGACTTCGCGTTACAAAAATACATCGAATATTACAGTTTTCACAATCTCCGTGGCTTCGCAGTTATATCGATCTCAATACATAATTCCGAACACTCGCGAAAAATGATTTTGAAAAAAATTTATATAAATTAATGAATAATGCGGTATTTGGTAAAACGATGGAAAATGTGCACAATCACGTTAATATTAAGCTTATAACATATTGGGATGGAAGATATGGCACAGAGGCGATGATCGCAAAACCAAATTTTTATAGTAGAAGCGTGTTTTCGGAGAATCTGATCGCCATTAAATTACGCAATCTCGAGGTTAAATTTAATAAACCAATCTACGTGGTAGATTATTATGGTACCTATATATCGAGAGAAATGTAAAGTCATGTACACTGATACCGACAGTCTCATATATCACATCGAGTGTGACCATATATCAATGAGAATATAAAGCGCAACGTCAACAGATTCGATATCAGCGATTATGCAGTGGACAATGTATACGGTATACCGCTCGCGAATAAAAAGATACCGGGTTTAATGAAGGATGAAAATAATGGCGCCATCATGACCGAATTCGTCGGGCTTAGGGCAAAAATGTACGCGTTGCGAGTAGATGGTAAGAAGGATACGAAAAAGGTAAAAGACGTCAAGACGTAATGTCGTCACGAGAACAATAACGTTCGACGATTAAACGCGGTGATTGGACGAAGAGATTGAAATGATGCGTCAGCAGTTTTGTATAAGATCTAAATTATACGAAGTATACACTATTCGCGAGACAAAAATTGCTTTAGGACTGTACGATGATAAGCGGTATATCGTACCCGGAACCACCGACACACTACCGTGAGGATATTACAAAATACCGTTGTAAATAAAAATCATGTATATTTATTGTAAATAAGAATTACGTATATTTATAAATTAAAATTATTTATTGTAAATTATATATATATAAATATATATTTTATAATGTACAATTTTGTTTATATTTGTAAAATATCTTTAATATTATGTATTATTATTAAAATATTTATAATATATTATTTTTATCTATCCAAGAATTGTGTGTAGCCTCAAGTCCCAGCTATTTCACATAAACCTTGTCACCCTTTTTGCGTATCACCTTTTCCACGAAATGTACATAGAGATTGACAACGTGTTGTAACTCGTATTCGTAAAATCCGCCGGCGACAGAATTTCCGCGCGAATCTTCGAGTACATAAGTCACGGGATTAGTTTTCTGCACTTTAACGATCTTAAACACTTTGGTCGATCAATTTGGCGTATAACCTTTGTCAAAGATGGTCTTGAATTTACTCACGCGTAACGGATTGTCTACTTTGAATCTTGTCGGTGCCGCAATCTTTACGTTGCTGTATACCGTATTTAAAAGTTTATCGGCGATCGCGGGGGTAACATCGATAGGTCTCATACCGATAGTGCGATGTTTTCGCGCATTGTACTCTCTAACGAGCCGGGACAACGCGTCGATCCACATGTAATATCCATTAAGCGTGAACATTTTCCACATATTGCTCTTTAACGTTCGGTTGAATCGTTCCACGACCGAGGCTTTCATGACAGAGTACGTCGAATAATGATTAATACGGTATTTGTTCACGAGTTTCTGTACATTTATAAAATTCTTTTCCTCTGTCGGTTTGAAAATTTCTCGGACATCTTCCATCGTCTCGAATTATCTTTGCGATAGCGTCAGGCATTTCGTTTCCACTTACTCTTGAGCGGTACAGCCCACGCATACTTGCTCAACACATCGATAACTGTAAGTATGTAATTATAGCCTTTGTTGAATCGTGCATATGGACGCATCTCGGCCACGTCCGCCTGCCACAGATCATCGAATCCACGTACTATGACACGTCTACATGGAAAATTTTTTCTCGGTGGAGTGTGCAATTCCTTCACCAGCAGCTGTCTTTCGCGACATATTTGATCGCGGCATAATTCGCAACAATGAGATAATTCCTCCATGTATATTCTTTATATATCTATTTTCTCCTGTGCTGAATTAAATATAGTCTGCGTGTGAGTTGCATTCTGCATCTCGTCCATCATTATTTGTAGCGTTTGCATATTCGTCTCAAGCGTGATTATTTTTTTCTCAAGTTTTTCCAATCTATCTTTTAAAAGCTTGACACGTATTTTCACGTACTGTTTGTTTGCGGCATCAGTATCATCTTCCGGTTGCGCTACGCGTCGTATCTTGCGCGACCTTGCATCAAAGCCGGAGGCAGTCTGACACAGAGCGTAATTTCTTAGTAATCCATTCCATTGATAGTGAGTTGTTCAATGTTCCGAACGATAATCCAAATTTATTAATCGACATTTTGACACAAACGATATTGACAGACTGACTTGTTTCGTCAACGCATAGTTTAATTTATAATAAGACCAGCTTCGCAATGTTCCTCGATAATTGATAATATTTCATTGTGGTGGGCATAGTTGCCGGCTTGACGCGAAGCTTCCGCAATCGCAAGCGATCTACCAACTCGTTGGGATCATTCCAATGAATGTAACCGATTTTATTATCGTTTAACGTCATAGCGTGCGGTATGTTTATACCTCTTCCAGCTTTTTTAGTAGAGATTAAGTTCGCTATATTTTTATACTTGTATCTCTTGTTACTTAATACTGGATTACGCATATCATTGTCACGTCTATGTGCATTTTTCGCCAATAATATATTTTTGTATTTAATTTTATTATCCTCAGTGTATACGTCACCGTCGGACACTCTCTTGAAAATAAACTCGTAGAGACTTGGTGTTCTCACGTATCTTATTCCACCGATAATTATATTGTCATCTTTATCCACATCAAAAATTTTATCATTCTTTCGTTGTAAAATTTAACACCATATACATAATCCATATTGCTATCTTTATCTTAACTCAAAATAGGTACCACATATTTTTGCCCTAAGGGGCCCAAGTATGCGCGCAATGTACTTTGACCCTCGGACGTTTGTAATAGATGTTGAACCGACGTCACAAGCATTTCAGGCGTGGTTTCGAAAATTCCTTCCATAGACGGAGATGGTCTTTCAATATTTTATCAGAGTAGAAGTAACCACATTCGATAATTGTTTCATTCGCTTACGTTTTGATTGATTTGAAGTAGAAGTTATTAGCGAATCATTCAATGATAAATTTGACCTTTGTTCCATACTTTGACTCTTTTTTCAGATGCTTGTCTTCGAGCATACTCATTGGTTCGATTTTCGTTTCATTAGATTCCGCATTGATTGTATTTTCGACAAGTTGTTTTAAAGGTTTGATAATTGGTTTAAAGTGCCTCTCCAATGCGACGTCTTCCTCCATTCGACCAGTTGTTAAAGAACGATATTTTTTGCGGATTGTTTCGCTCGTTTTTACAATCTCTTTCGCAATCTTCTCACAATCGTCACTGTCAATCGTCATCATGTTGCGCTCGGACGAAAAATTTTAGACGTTGCTCGATCGATGTATCAATAGCGACTAACTACTTTACGGTATTGCAAAATCGTTAAATCTTTTTCGATATCGTTCATTAATCTGTAAACTGTCTTTATCAATCACTACAAATCCATATTTGTGTTACTAACATTTCTGACAGAATGCGCGAAAATCATCGTAAGACATGTCAGTATTTACATGATCGTTGTATATATGTTTCAAGTTTGTATCATTTTGTTTAAATAAAATCAGTAAATTTGCATTATCCCGTACGAGATGCTTGGGTATCTTGGCATACGTTTGACAAAGATAGAAAGAGTTGACGCTCGAGTGTCGACCCATTGCAAAGTATTCTCTTATCGTATCGTGCTTATCGCACACCACGTCGTCAAAGATAAAAATGGAATTCGGAAGCGCCTCACTCGGTGGAATAACGTCACTATTATTAGAGAATGTAAAATAACCAATTTCGTCGATCGGTAATAGCAAATTTTCCAAGTATCGATATTTCGGTTGTTGAAGCGATTTCGAGTATACGTACACATTCTTGAAACGTACACCGTGTGGACTTTCTATCAAACTTATCAACACGTTAGTCTTACCGCAATTCGAAGGTCCGCAAATGATACCGCGTATAGTAATCGGCAGCATGTTTCCATGCGTATTTCTTTACTCGTGTTTTATCGTCAAAATTTGTCACTTTGATTGTCGTCGCTTGTCGCATATTTACTCTCGCGAATCTCGAATCAGATTTTTGGATGAATCATCGGGGCCCTATTTATAGAGGTGCACCAGATTGAAACCGTTCAGTCTCAAAAATGTTTCTTCTTCTATCGGTTGACAGCGATATTCTTACCACCGAGCCGTTACAGATTATCCCCAACATTATTTTACTGCGACACTTTGGTAGCTACGTGGAACAATTGTGGGACAAGCTTTCCGAACATATAAAAGACTCAGTATCGTCGATGCATGCAACATTATAATTTACCATGGCAGCAAACACATGTCGACGGTCCAAAACCGTTAATAAAAGGTTGTGGCAAATGCCGACAAAAATTATAAGAGGTAGTGGTTTGTTAAATCGTGCGATAAATACACTTCCTATCGAATTACATATTCCAGGCTATCAGTTTTGCGGACCGGAAACTCATTTAGAAACACGATTGGCTAGAGGCGATCGGGGTATCAATTCATTGGATGCCGCGTATCGCGAGCACGGCACAGCTTATTCCCGAAGCAACGATTTCCGTCAACGACACGTTGCGGATAATATACTTACCACGAAAGCGCAAACACGTATTACCGCGAGAGATTCGACTCTTGGCGAAAGAGCGGCCGCTACAGCTGTTTGGGCAGCTATGAAAGCAAACACAAATTTCGGTATGGGGATGAAAACCAAAAAATCACTGATGAAGGAAAAGACTGTGAAAAAACGAATACTTCCTATAGCGAAGTGCGGTGGTATCTTACCAATTTTACCATTATTGGGAGTTCTCGGTTCTTTGGCTGGCGGAGCAGCGGGCATCGCGAAGGCGATAAACGATAGCAAAGCGGCGCAACGTCAGCTCGAAGAAATGCAACGTCATAATCGCGCCCTAGAAGGTCACGGACTTTATCTCGCTCCATACAAGCGTGGACGAGAGTTCTCAGCAGCAACCAAGAAAAAAAAGGTCAAAATAAAAATGCCTGCCGGTGTAACAACCAATGTACAATTGGAACAACTTGCAAGACGTATGCGTATACAATTTTTTAGAGGTGTTTTCATGCGCAATAATTTACCGATAAGCGGTGCACGGCGAAATGAGAGCGGTATCGTCAATTTGGATGACGTAGATGGCACTCATTGGGTTGCGTATGCAAAGAGGGAAGATCGTGTAGTATATTTTGATAGTTTTGGAAATCTGCGACCGCCCAAGGAATTAGTGCGATATTTTGGACAGAATGTTGAAAATATAGAATACAATCACACGGCCTATCAAAATTATAATCAAAGTATTTGTGGACAATTGTGTCTTCGATTTCTTCAAACGGTCGATGATCGATATGAATTTAAAGCCTGACAATTCACCGTCGCGACTCAGTATTCGTTTGACAGTTTTCCAGCATGTCACTCACACTTACGTTGACCGGCAAGAGTAGCGCTCTTGCTGTAAGCTACTTTCCGGCTATAGATTTAAACGATGGCAATTACGAGCTTGGTTTAACGGACTTTGAAACTTATCATACGATATCGAACGTAAATTCTTGGAATAATAAATTTTACTTTGATAACGATGACAAGAAAATTACGATTCCCGAGGGATCGTACGAATTACATGCTATAAACGAATACCTCCAACGTTCAATTTTACGACATCGATGCGTAATTGGTTCCAACGATGTTGATGACGAAAATGTCGCGCGAAAGGAGAAT
This sequence comes from Polyergus mexicanus, assembly GCF_030449975.1. Classification (NCBI taxonomy): domain Eukaryota; kingdom Metazoa; phylum Arthropoda; class Insecta; order Hymenoptera; family Formicidae; genus Polyergus; species Polyergus mexicanus. The sequence goes on from NW_027223361.1 coordinate 80,947, forward strand.
GAAAATGATATCGAAGAACACGGCGAATATCCAATAACGCTTCGTGCTAATCATAATATGCTAAAAAGTGAAATCAAATGTGTCTATAGAATAAATTTTAGTAAACCAGACAACGTTGGATCGCTGTTGGGATTCTCGTAAAATCGTAAATTATAGTCTCGGAAATGGCACGAATCGGATGAACCGATAAATATTATTACCGTAAATATTATTCGTATAGAATGCAGCGTAACCACTGGCACGTACAGCAATGACGCGTACACACGATACATGAATTTTCACCGAGCGTACCGCCAGGATATAAGATATCGGAAACGCCAGCACAGATCATTTATCTACCGATCGTCACACGGAGCATTACTGATTTAACGGTACCCGTTGTTGATCAAGAAGGACGTTTGCTCGATTTTCGAGGAGAGGAAATTACCGTAAGATTGCATATACGGCGGCGGCAAAAATACTAACGCACGACACATGAAATGCTTGTGTTGAACAAAAGCCCGGAGCACGCAAGAGACAATATCTTTACGAGGGATAATATTTTTGCAAGGAAGCGAGTTGCTGCGGTATCGGATGACAATAACCAGATATCCGGTTACGCTAAAAAAAAGCTGAGCACGTTGAATCGCGAATTTTTAAAATTATTGGGATTTGTCGTACGAAATACTTGAACAATATGATTGACATCTTGAATATCGAAGGCGAATCGATTTTTGACGATCGTATCGTCAAGATTAAGACTCATACGTACAATCCATACGCTAACACAACGCTTGGATGTAGCGACGAGATACGGATACCAATACAACATTAAGATTTGTACACGTTGCTGTGTGAAAGTTTTCTATACGTTGAGGGAAAGTTGAAGGTGCATAAAGTAGAGGAATGGGCGAGAGTGGTATTGGGAAACAATTATGTCGCGTTTATGTTTGATGAACTTCGATATGACGGTATGGAGATTGACCGCATCAGAAACGTCGGAATAACTTCCACGATTAAAAACTATATCTCTTTAACAACCGAGAAAGGTAAAATTTTGGGGAATGCTGCGTGGAATATGTCGCATAATGCTGTTGAAGCTTACTTCAACTTCTGCGTGCCACTAAACATACTATTGGGTTTTTACGAAGATTATAAGCGAATTGTGATTAACGCTCGTCACGAATGAATTTTAATACATTCGCGCAACGACAACAATTGCATATTTAGAAATGCTTCGACTGAAGCTGATATCGAATTATTCAAAATACAATGACGTATGCCGTATGTAATATTGAGCGTGGTCAATAAACTATCCTTGCTATGCGCGTTGGAAAGCGGGCAATACTTGAATATGAATTTTCGCTCTTGGGATCTATACGAATTTCCTCTATTGTATAATACGACCAAGCATTCGTGGACCGTGAAAGCCGCCTTTCAGTTGGAGAAGCCACGATACGTGATGTTTGCGCTGCAGACAGAAAAAATGCTGTGTCAAAAGATATTACTACATTCGACGACTGTAAATTGACCAACGTTAAACTTTATCTAAATTCGGAATTTTATCCCTACGAT
>NW_027223361.1:87500-132500 GCF_030449975.1 Polyergus mexicanus
TGCGCGTATTGCGCGCGTAGCTCGAGTTTCGCGAAAAGCGTATCGACGCACGTGAAGAAAACGGTGTATAGCGAGATGGTGCCCGCTTGCGATCTCGTCGACGAGGTTTTCGACGTGTCGAATAATTGGTGCGCCGGCTGCGAGACGAGAGCTTTGTTCTACATCGAGAATTACGACGAGGAGGAGACGTGGTTTATTTGTAAAAAATCTTGGCGTTCGTTAGACGACGAGTGACGATATGGAGGCGCGCGATCTTCTCGATAGCGCGCGGGACGTCGCGACGGGGGACGCGTATCGCGCGTGGGCGCGACGGTGCGACGAGTGTCTCGAGTCTCTGCGGGAGAGATGTCGAGGAGAGCGCCGAGGGAGATCGACCGGAGCGATCAATTCTCTTATCGCTCGAATCGTTCGATTAACGGGCGCGAGAGACGATCTGCGTCGACGTTTCGAACGCGTGGGAGGCGGTGTAGAGGAACGCGAGGGATTCTCGTGGTCCGAGATCGAGACGGCTTTCTCTAGACGCGTTTTAACCGAGGCGGTTATTAATTTCGATTATATCGAACCTCGACGATTTCTCGAGGACGCTAGAGATACCGTGCTCGATCGAATACGCGATGTTATGAATGAATATAACGGTGTTAAGGTCAATACCGTGTTTATTGGCGAGTTCGTTTCGGGCGACAAGATCGATGTTAAGACTATTGTCACGAAGAATTATCCGCTTCTACCTCTTTCCGACTTGCGAGAGTGGTACGAGAAGCGAGTGGTCGACGCTACTCTAGTCTCGTTGGAAGAATTTCAGGAGCGCGATAGCGGATGGGCGTTATCGCGAATATTCAATTTAACTGTGAACGTGAACAGATACAATCCTATGCACGCGGGATGTCACGTCAAATTGCCGCGAGAGATCGTGTTAAAGAGAGCGGTGATAAACGTGCAATCTAATGACAATGCGTGTTTCGCATGGGCGGTGGTCGCCGCTCTGTATCCAGCTGAAAAAAACGCGGGTCGGGAATCTTCGTATCCGCATTACACGACGGTGCTGAACCTGAAGGGCGTTAAATTTCCTATGAGTTTGAATAAAATTACTAGATTCGAACGTATTAACGACATATCTATTAATGTGTATACCGTTCGAAGTAAAAAGGAGGGAAAAGGCGGTTGTCGCGTTGTTCCTTTGCGTCTCACTGACGATAAAAAGGACAGACACGTAAATCTGCTGTATTTTAACGATACGACGCGACGAGATGACGCGACGCATTTCGCGTGGATCAAGAATCTGTCGCGACTCGTCGGCTCGCAACTGAGCGGTAGACGACATAAATCGCATATATGCGATCGGTGAGTATTAATTAAAAAAATCGTCGCGCGATGTTGATAATGTGCGAGATTTAAAATGTGCGTTATGTCGCAGATGCATGCACTATTTTCGAACGAGCGATAAGTTATCGGCTCACAGCGTGGACTGCGGAAGAATGAACGAGTGCGCTATAGTCCTTCCTACCAAAGACGACAAATGGTTAGAGTTTCGCAACTATAGTAGAAAGGAGCGACTTCCATTCGTGGTGTACGCTGATCTCGAATGCGTACTGAAGAAGAAAGAGGAGAGGAGAACGTCGAATACATCTATCGTTCAGCATCACGAAGTCTATAGCGCCGGATATTACGCGCGATGCGCGCTGGATGGCGTTAGCTCTACTTACAGAGCTTATCGCGGTGAAAATTGCGTATTGTGGTTCGTTAAAGAACTGCACGATCTAGCGCTTCGCGCGAAGACTATTCTCGATATCGATGCTCCTATGACGAATCTTACATCGGATGAATGGGAGAGATTCATAAACGCGACGCGCTGCAGCATATGCGAGAAACCGTTCGAATTGGGAGACGCTCGCGTGCGCGATCACTGTCATCTGACTGGACGGTACAGAGGTCCGGCGCATTCGAATTGTAATTTAAATTATAAGGATACTTACGTAATTCCCATATTTTTTCACAATTTATCGGGTTACGACGCGCATTTTATCATTAAAGATGTAGCTAACGCTTTTCCCGGCAGCGTGGAAATATTGCCGATAACGAAAGAAACGTATATCTCTTTCACGAAGAACGTCGAAGATGCGTGGGACGAGGGAAGGTTCGGAAAACGCTTGAAATTGCGTTTCGTGGATTCTTTCAAATTTCTAAGCGCGAGTCTCGAGAAATTGGCGTCGTATCTAGACAAAAGCGAATTGAGGATCGCGCGTTCGGAATTTTCCGATCTTAGCGACGCCGATTTCGAGCTTCTCGCGCGAAAGGGTGTATTTCCGTACGAGTATGTCGACGATGTAGATAAATTGTTAGAGACTCGTCTACCGCCGCGCGAGGCTTTTTACAGTTCGCTAACCGGTGACGCGATATCTGAGAGTGATTACGCGCGCGCGATAAGAGTCTGGGAGCGATTTCGCGTCGAAACGTTAGGCGATTATAGCGATTTGTATTTAAAGACCGACGTTCTTTTATTGGCCGATGTTTTCGAAAATTTTCGTGACGCGTGTATGAGAAGTTATAATTTAGATCCCGCGTATTATTACACGTTACCGGGATACACGTGGGACGCTATGTTAAAGTATACGAGTGTGCGATTCGAATTATTAACCGACATTGATATGGTGATGTTCGTGGAACGCGGAATACGCGGCGGGCTAAGTCAATGTTCCAACAGATACGCGCGCGCTAATAACAAATATTTACAGTCATACGATCCTTCGGAACCATCGTCGTATCTCATGTATTTCGATGTAAATAATTTGTATGGATGGGCGATGTGTCAATCGTTGCCTTACGAAAATTTTCTATGCGTCGATAACGTTACGAGCGTCGACTTAATGTCCGTGACATCGGACTCGCCTATCGGTTATATTCTAGAGGTCGACCTTGCATATCCGTCCAACCTTCACGATTCTCACGCTGACTTGCCATTCTGCCCGACGCGCGATAAGCCGCCCGGAAAACGAGACGAGAAGCTTCTCGCCACACTGTACGATAAGAACCGTTACGTAATATATTATCGCAATTTGCAGCAGTGCGTTAGACACGGATTACGCATTACGAAAATACACAAAATATTGCGATTCGCGCAATCTTCATGGTTGCGCGAATACATCGAACTGAATACACGATTACGAATTAACGCGAAAAACGAGTTTGAGAAAAATCTATACAAATTAATGAATAATGCCGTGTTTGGCAAAACTATGGAGAACGTACGCAATCATTCGAATGTTCGACTCGTGACTCGATGGGACGGGCGATACGGCGCGGAAGCGATGATCGCGAAGCCGAATTTTCACAGTAGAAGCGTTTTCGCGGAGGATCTCGTAGCTGTAGAATTGCGTAAACTCGAGGTTAAGTTTAATAAACCGATTTATGTAGGTATGTGTATTCTCGATATATCTAAGATTCGTTTATACGAATTTCACTACGAGAACATGTTACCATTGTATCGAGATAAGTGTAAAATAATGTACACCGATACGGATAGTCTCATTTATCGCGTCGAGTGCGAGGACATATACGAGAATATGAAACGCGATATCGACAAATTCGATACGAGCGATTACGCAATGGGTAATGCGTATGGAATGCCTCTCGCTAATAAAAAAATACCCGGTGCGATGAAGGATGAGAACGCTGGCGCGATTATGACCGAATTTATTGGACTCAGAGCGAAAATGTACGCGTTGCGAGTCGCCGGTAAAAGCGATACGAAAAGAATCAAGGGTGTTAAGAGCGGCGTTGTCGCGAGAACGATAACGTTTGACGATTACGCGCGCTGTCTTCGACAGGGGATCGAGATGAAGCGCGAGCAGTTTTGTATAAGATCCGAGTTACATGAGATGTATACAGTATCGGAATTGAAGATCGCGCTCAGTCCGCACGATGACAAACGATACACGATATCGGGAACTACGGATACGTTACCGTGGGGACATTATAAAATACCGTTGTAGAGAGCGAAAAAATACTATACGTTTCTTAAAACATTTAAACTTTAGTTAGTAGTTTATTGTTAGTATAAACATATTTTATAAATAATATATTACCATTGTATTTTCGATATAATTCACGGTTGCGTCGAAAAAACATCGGTAGACGTTCTACGAATCGTTTCGAAGAACAAATTTGCGCGAATAATATAATTTGAATATAATTTGAATATAATTTATTGTAATAGATTTTAATAAAATAATAAAAATAAATCGGTTTTATTTATAATAGATTTTAATAAAAAATCGTGAAAATGTTCGATCAGTCTTATATATAATAGATATTGTAATAGATATTGTATAAAATCTATTATAAATAAGACTGATCGTACATTTTCACGATCTTTCTATTATGCTCTCGGAAGTGTTTTATATAGAATAATGTGAAAAAGATGTTAATGCGAGTTTTAGTATTATCATAGTGACGTAATAAAGAATGTATACAAAGCGCGAGAAAGAGTACGTATAAAGTGTGAAAGAGAGAACGCAGGATACGGCGGCCGCGTAGCGGTGCGAGAGAGAACTCGTATAGAACGCGAAAAAATTCGTATATAACGCCAAAAAACGAACTTTTTGTGTTTTTGCGATGTAAAAGTCGTGGAAACCACCATTCTGTCCAAGTCTTGGCAAATCTCGACTCGATTTGGCAAATTCGCGTTCTATTTCATTGGCATCGAACATATATTATGCTACATGCAAACGAGACAGAATGCGAGAATTTGCCATAAATCGAGTCGAGATTTGCCGCGAATTGGGCAGATCGATGATTTCCATGACTCTTTATTATATTCTTGAAAGCGTTATATATAGAGCAACGCGAGAATAAAGCCACCGCGAGAATAAAATTACCGCGAGATACGACGTTCGCTTAAGAATGCGATGAAGAATATATATAAAATATAAAAAAGAGTTCGCATAAAGCGCAAAAGAGAGAACGCAGGATGTGGCGGCCGCGTAGCGGCGCGAGAAAGAATTTATATGGAGCGCAAGAGAGAACTCGTACAAAATTACGATTGTTTTATAATTATACGATTTAAAGATTAATAATGGTAATCACTCTAATCGATTATTTAAACGATTAATCGATTTTCGCAAGTCTTAATTTTAATTGTATTGTGTTATTATTTTTTTCTTTGTTTTATAATTATACGATTATTTTAGTTTTAACGTCTACAATTTTTTCTAAGATTTTCTTTGTTATAATTATACGATTATTTTAGTTTTAACATGTCTACAATTTTTTCTAAGATTTTTTTGTTTTATAATTATACGATTATTTTAGTTTTAACATGTCTACAATTTTGCATAATATGTATAATATGTATAATATGTATAATATGTATAATATATAATATGTATAATATATAATATGTAGTTTTATTTAATAAAAATACATTTTTATCATAATACAGCTGTTTTATTTATCCAAGAATTGTGCGATTCGTCCATTCCTAACCATTTCACGTAAATCTTGTCACCCTTTCGACGCAGCACCTTTTCTACGAGATACACGTCGGGATCGCCAACGCGCAACAATTCGTGCTCGTAGAATCCTCCAGCGATCGGCTCGCCGCGCGAATCCTTTAATAGATACGTTACGGGATTAATCCGTTGTATCTTAGTTATTCGAAAAATCTCTGTAGTCCAGTTGGGTGTGAAGCCTTTCTCGAAAATCGTCTTAAATTTACTGATGCGTACCGGATCGGCTACTTTGAATTTCGCCGGAGCCGCGATTTTTATATTGCTGTATACAGTATTTAAAATCTTATCGGCAATTTTTGGAGTTACGTCGACAGGTCTCATATTTATAGTGCGATGTTTTCGCGTGTTATATTCCTCGACGAGTCGTGGTAATTCGTCGATCCACTTGTACGTTCCATTTAGCGTGAAGTACTTCCACATAGAATTTTTGAGCGTACGATTAAATCGTTCGACTATCGACGCTTTCATCACCGAATATGTCGAATAATGATTTACTTCGTGCTTCTTCGCGAAATTTCGCATATCGGCATTGTAAAATTCTTTTCCTTTATCGGTTTGTAGATTTTTCGGACATCTCTTAGAGTCTCGTATTATTTTAGATAACGTTCGAGTAACCTCGTTCGCGCTTTTACTCTTAAGCGGTACAGCCCATGCGTATTTGCTTAATACGTCGATAACGGTGAGTATGTAGTTGTGGCCTTTGTTGAGTCTCGCGTAAGGACGCATCTCGACCACATCCGCTTGCCATAGGTCGTCGTACCCGCGCACCGCAACGCGACGACGCGAGAAGTTTCTTCTCGCGGGAGCGTGCAATTCCTCGACTAGTCTTCGTTTTTTAACGCTCATAGTTCTTTTTTCTTTCTCTCGAGAATAACGTTGAATTGAATCTCTTTTTCAAGCGGTTCGCCGCTCCCGCTAATCTTTCTTTCGAGCGGATCGTCGTTCCCGCTAATCTCTCTTTCGAGCGGTTCGCCGCTCCCGCTAATCTTTCTTTCGAGCGGTTCGCCGCTCCCGCTAATTCTTGCTAGTTCTCTTACTTTTCTTGATAGCTCGTCCGCGTCTCTCTTCAATCGTGACGTTGAATTTTCCAATTCTCGTATCTTCGTCTCGGATTTCACCGCGGAATTCGCCGCGATACGCGATTTTTGACTTAGTTCCCGTATTGCTTTACCTTGATTTAACATTACTTTATAATCACTCGCGTTTCTCGTCGAGGACTCCGCCGCGTTGAGTGATATATTTTTTTTCGCAATCTCGATTTGATCGTTTAAACCTTTGATTCGTTTATCTAAAACATCGATTCGTTTATCTAGAGCGTTAGCGCTCGTTTCTATTTTCGAAATGGAATTTTCTACAGCGTCTATTCGTTTACTTAGAACGTCATCGCGCGTTTTTATCTCGGAAACGAAACTCTCCGCGACGTTTATTCGTTTACCTAAAGCGCTATCGAGCTGAGCGAGTCTCGTAAACAGTAGAATGACGCCTTGTCCCGCCTCGTTCGCGTCTTTTCTCAATTGCGATGTGATTCCCTCGACGTAGCTTTTGCTTGTCGCATCGGCGTCCTCCTCAGGTTGAGCCAAGCGTTTTATCTTACGCTCTCTCGCGTCGTACTCGATGGAAGAGCTTAGACACAGCGCGTTATCGCGTACGTAATTTCGCAGAGACTCGATAGCCGGACGTAGTCTTCCGGTTCTCGCGTCGTAGCTTCGATTTTTTAAAGGCGAGCCAAATTTGCTCACGGACATCGCGAATTCCGCGTACGACTGTGACGGTCATTCACGCGACAGTTCAATTTATACGATCGCTCCTGTTTCGCGAAGCTCCTCGATTATCGATAGAATCTCGTTTTCGTGAGCGTTGTTGCCGGCTCGACGCGAAGCGTCTAACAATCGCAGACGATCCACTAATTCGTTTGGATCGTCCCAATGGACGTAATCGATTTTATTGTTCGTGACACGCATAGTCGACGATACGCGACCCGCGCCTGTTTTTTTCGCGCCGCTGTTGTGAATAAGCGGAGCGATAATAAATTTGTATTTATATCCTTTATTTCCTAAGACAGATTTTTTAGCGTCATGATCACGTCTATGAGCGTTCGTTGTTAACAATATACTTCTGTATGTTAATTTATCTTTTTCTGTATATATGAGACTATTAGGAATTTTCATAAAAATTAATTCATACAAACCGGGAGTACCGACATATTTAATCTCATCTATAAATATGGAATCATTCGCGTCTACGTCAAATCGCTTATCGCCGAGCATCGCACCTTTCTCGCCGATGTAAACTCCGTAAACGTGATCAATCTCGTTCGGCGCTTCTCCGCCGAGAAGAGTTCCCATATATTTTCGCCCTAACGGTCCTAGTCGACCGTGCGATATTTCGCGATCTTGAGAAATTCGCGAAATTTGTTTAACGGGTATTTCGAGCATCGAGGGCGATTCGAGACTCTCGGATTCGAACGTTTCATATTCTTCGGTTTCGTTTCGCGCGAATGGATCTCTTTCGACGGAAGATTCGTTTAATGGAGTAGAAACGGCGTTCAATCGTCGTCGAGCGCGTATTTGTTTCGCTTTAGGTTTTTTCCAAACGGGGGTTAATGCTTCGTCCTTCCATTTTTCCTCGATACTCGTCGAAGGTGAAACGTCGATCGCGTCTTGTTTTATCGTTTCGCGCTTAATTTCGTTTCGCTCTATCTCGTCTCGCTCGGCGCGATTAGCGATGCGCCGCAGCGGTTCGACGATTGGTTTGAAACGACTCTCTATCGCGATCTCGCTTTCCTTTTTTCCGGTCTTCAATGCTCTGTGTTTTTTACGAATCGATGCGCGCGTTTTAGCTATCTCTTTTGCTGTCTTTTCGCGTTCACCAATATTTGTCGAGGCCATTGCAACTTCTTCTAACTCGCGAGAGAGCGATCGATGCGTTCGACGTATTCGCGACAACTGATCGCTCTACGGTACAATGAAGTCGTTAAATCCTCGTCTGTATCTACCAGCGCGGAGCGCGCTATCTTTGTCGATCACTAAGAAACCATATTTATATCGCCAACACGCGCGACATAGCGCGTGAAAATTTTCGTACGACATATCCGTGTTCACGTGATCGTTGTATGCGTGACGTAAATTAGTACCATCCTGTTTAAAAAGAATTAACAGATTAGCGTTATCTCGAATCAAATGTTTCGGTATTTTAGCATACGTTTGGCACAGATAGAAGCAATCGACGTTCGAATGTCGACCCATAGCGAAATATTCCCTGATAGTATTTTGTTTGTCACATGCTACATCGTCGAACACGAATATCGAATTCGGGAGAGCTTCGCTGGGTGAAATAACGTCAAAGTTATTAGAAAATGTGAAATAACCTATATCTTCCATTGGTGTTAATAAATTTTCTAAATATTGATATTTAGGCTGTTGCAACGACTTTGAGTAAACATAAACGTTCTCGAAGCGTACGCCATGCGGACTCTCCAACAAACTTATTAATGCGTTTGTTTTGCCGCAACTAGAAGGCCCGCAAATGACGCAGCGAATAGCGCTCGGTAATAGACGACCGTGTCTACGCGTTTTTTCGATGGTCGCGTTTTATTATCGAGGTTCGTCACCTTTATCGCGATCGGTTGCCGTACGAAGCGCATTCCTCTTGCTGCGCGCGTGCGCGGTACACTCGCGTAAGGCAGGGCGAGACCTTTTTATTTATATACGAATAGATCGCCATCAATCGCGCAGTAGCGAATTGCGCGCGGTGAATCGAGATGTTTATTTTACTAATAGATGGCGACGATATTCTCGATTTCACCACCGATCAATTGCGTTATATTCCGAAAATAGTTTTACTAAAGCATTTCGGTCGTTACGTAGAACGATTGTGGGAAAAATTGCCTGAATATATAAAAGTGGATCCGGAGGTGCGGCGCTACCGTCGATGTCTAGAGCATTATAATCGCCCTTGGCAACGAACACACATCGACGGTCCGGCGCCGCTTGTTAAAGATTGCAGCGAATGCAATTCGCGAAACAGCAGTACGGTGTGAGTCATGGCGCTGGCTTATTGAATAGAGCGATAAACGCGCTCCCTTTCGAACTACATATACCTGGATATCAATTTTGCGGGCCGGGTACTCGTCTTGCGAAACGACTCGCGCGAGGCGATCGAGGTGTCAATCCTCTGGATGCAGCTTGTCGCGAGCACGATATCGCGTACTCGCAGAGCGGCGAGCTCGCTGATCGACACGTCGCTGACCACGCGCTCGCCAAAAAAGCGCGCGAACGCGTCGCGGCTAAAGATTCGACTCTCGGCGAGAAAGCAGCCGCAGCGGCTGTATGGATGGCTATGAAATCGAAGACCAAACTTGGAATGGGTACAACGAAAATCAAAAGAAAAAAGAACAAAAGGAGAATAATCGCTACGAGAAAAAAACGCTTCCGATAGCGAAACGCGGCGGCTTTTTACCCCTACTACCATTATTGGGAGCTCTCGGTTCTTTAGCCGGGGGAGCGGCGGGAATCGCGAAAGCGGTGAACGATCGCAAAGCAGCGCGACGACAACTGGAAGAGTTGCAGCGCCATGATCGCGCAATGGAAGGTCGCGGTTTATATCTCGCACCATACAAACGTGGGAGTGGCGTGTCTTCAACAAGAAGAAGAGCTAAAAAAAAACTTCGCGTAAACAGACGCTAGAAATTCTCCCATCCATCGGAGCAACGACAAACGAACAATTAAATCGCGCAGCAATACTCTCGCGCGTACCTCATTTTAGAGGTGTGTTTATGCGCAACGCACTTCCGTCGCAAGCGCGCCGCGATGAGAGCGGCATTGTGAATTTAGACGACGCATCCGGACCGGGTACTCATTGGGTGGCGTACGCAAAAAAGGGGGACGACGCAATTTACTACGACGGTTTCGGCGATCTTCGTTTTCCGCGCGAACTCGCGCATTATCTCGGACGCGACGCGAACATTCGATACAATCGTCGCTCTGAGCAGACGCGCGATCAAAATATTTGCGGACAATTGAGTCTTCGATTTCTCCGAGAAGTCGATTGGAGGAAGCGTCGACTATAATATCAACCGTTATTCGTCAATTGAACGCAATTTGATCGCTCTCGCCAATCATGTCGCTGACTCTCACTCTTTCCGGACGAAGCAGTATTCTCGCGGCGAGTTATTTTCCGCCTCTCGATTTAAACGACGACGATTACGAATTAGGTTTAACCAATTTTGAAACTTATAATACAATACCGAATATAAATTCCACGAATAATAAATTTTACTTCGATAATAATGACGAGATTATCGCGATTCCAATAGGATCTTACGAATTAAGCGCTATAAACGCGTATCTAAGAGCGGCGATTCGTCATAAACGACGAGCGAGAGAGGAGGAACGAGAACGCGAAAATGAAAAACCGGAAACGAACGATGACGATTACATATACGATGTTGATGACGATTATTTCGAAGACAATGAGAATGGCGATAAAAGTGAAAATTCTATAATGCTTCGCGGTAACGATAACACTATGAGAAGCGAAATTAAATGCGCATATCGAGTAAATTTTACAAAACCCGATAATATCGGTTCGCTCCTAGGTTTCTCGTCTCGTGTATTACAACCGAATAAATGGTATGCATCCGATAAACCAATAAATATTATGGCCATTAACCTTATTCGAATAGAGTGCAACGTTACAACAGGAGCGTATCATAACGACAAATCCGCGCATACTATACACGAATTCGCGCCTAACGTTCCACCTGGATATAAAGTGTCGGAGATTCCAACGCAGATCATTTACCTTCCGATCATCGCACGGACCATTACCGATATAAATGTGCGTGTTGTGGACCAAAACGGAAAATTGATCGATTTTCGCGGCGAAGAAATTACGATTCGTCTACACGTGCGACGAAAACGGTAGAGAAGCGCGCGATGCTCGTAGTGAACGGATCGAACGCGAGAAACGCACCTATTATCACTGTCGCGTCATCTCTAAACGCGGAAAAGAGAAGAAAAAAGGGAGGAAGACTAACCGTCGCCAACGAGACTTTTCTGCGCTCTTTGGGTTTTGTTGTGCCGAGAACCGCTTTTTCGTAAAAAGCGAAATGTGCGACATTCTAAGTATCAGCGGGGAGCCGATCTTCGACGATCGCATCGTTAAGATCGAAACTCACACGTACAATCCTTACGCCAATACTACGTTCGGAAATAGCGATGAGATACGAATTCCTATACAACAGCAAGATTTGTATACGTTACCTTGCGACAGTTTTATCTACATTGAGGGCAGACTCGAGTCGAAGGAAGCATCAAGCGCGCAAGAGGAAATTGCATCGGTAACGAGATTAGTAAACAATTGCGCGGCGTTTATGTTCGAGGAAATTCGCTACGAGCTCGATGGTGTAGAGATCGATCGAAACAGAAACGTTGGAATAACGAGTACGATTAAAAATTACGCGTCGCTGACAGTCGAAAGAAGTAAAATATTAAAAAACGCTGGATGGGACTTATTAGCAACAACTCATTCGTCAATTGGTGATTTTAATTTTTGCGTACCTCTTAACGTGCTATTAGGTTTTTGCGAAGATTACAAGCGCGTTGTGATCAACGCGCGACACGAGCTTATTTTAATACGAGCGCGCAACGATAACAATTGCGTTATATCGCGCGAAACACAAGAACCTAAAATCGTTTTGTTAAAAATACAATGGCGAATGCCTCATATAGTATTAAATGATGTTAATAAATTAAGATTATTGCGCACGTTAGATAGTGGACGATATTTGAGCGTCGCTTTTCGCTCATGGGATCTTTACGAGTTTCCGCTTTTACAGAGCACGACCAAACACTCGTGGGCCGTCAAAGCGGCAACACAACTCGAGAAACCGCGATACGTTATCTTCGCGTTACAATCTGGAAAGAAGAACGTTCTGTCTGAGGAGCCTTCTTTATTCGACAATTGTAAACTAACTAATGTCAAACTATATCTTAATTCCGATTTTTATCCTTACGATGACATGAATTTAGATTTCGATAAACATAAAATCGCCGTATTATACGATATGTATTCGAAATTTCGAAAAACGTACTACGGATGCGAAAACGACGAAACGCTCTTAAATCTAGATAAATTTTTAATTCACGGCCCACTCGTAGTCATCGACTGTTCTCGACAGAACGAGTCGATTAAGAGCGCCACTGTGGACGTTCGCATAGAGTTCGACTGCAAGGAAAACATCCCCTCTAATACCACAGCTTACTGTCTTATTATTCACGATCGAGTGGTAGAATACAATCCGCTCACTAACGTCGTGCGCAGAATCGTGTAAGCGCAATGATACTCGAAAAAATATGAAGACAGAATAAAACGCTTAGAAAAATCTAGAAAGAAACACTTCGAGTATCGCTAACAACGACGATGGACACACCGATTTTTGTCGATCTTCAAGGTTTCGTAGTTAACGAAAAATTCGTCGTGAAAGAAGTAGCCGTATTAAAAAATGGTGTAGAATTGACGCATCACATCTTTCGCTCGCCGATGTCGTGGGATTTGCTCACGAGAGCGGAAAAATCGCGAGCGTGTTGGTTGATATCGAATCATCATCAGCTAAAGTGGAACGATGGACACACAAATTATGGGTCGATGAAAAAACTCGTTCGAGATGCCATATGTCGAGGATCCAGCCCTGATTCGACGGTGCAAATCTATGTCAAAGGTCACGAGAAGAAGAAATGGTTAGTCGAGATCTTAGGAAACGTCGCTGACGATCGCGACATAGCCGTTTCTGTCGAGACTATCGACGCCGATTACGAAGACATCGAACGTCTGGAGACTCTGAACGCTTCGCGGGCCTTTCATTGCGGATATCACGCGAAAAATTGCGCGTTAGAAAACGCGTGTAAATTACACGATTGGTGGTTTGAACGACGCGATCGTTTGCGCAATATGAGCGATTGATTTTATATTATATAAATTTAAGTTATATAAATTTAAGTTATATAAATTTAAGTTATATAAATTTAAGTTATATAAATTTAAGTTATATAAATTTAAATTATATAAATTTAAATTATATAAATTTAAGTTATATAAATTTAAATTATATAAATTTAAGTTATATATACTGTATCAAATTAATTATATATTTTAAATTTTAAATATAATTATAATGTATCAAGTTAATTATATAATCTTTTTTCTTTATCGCGGTCGCATTCTTTTGTTATATATAATGTATCAAATTAATTATATATTTTAAATTTTAAATATAATTATAATGTATTGAGTCAATTATATAATCTAAGTTTAATCATGAATATGTTATATTATTGCAAAATATACGTTACACGAACAAACCGCGTTTTTTCTTTATCGCGGTCGCATCCTTTATCGCGGTCGCGTAACAAACTTAATTATAAATTTATAACTGTCCATAGATATTATTTTATCGCGATCGCATAATAAACTTAATTATACTATTTAAATATACTTAATGCGAACACAGATGAAGAGGATACGGAAGAAGAAAAGAAAAGCGTAAAGAATCAACGTTTCGCTTAATGTATAACATTTATTCATAAAAATTATATCTTACAAATGCGTTTTATTAACGCGTAAAATTACTCCGTGTCGAACGGTTGCGATTCGGGCATATAGTTCGCTAATTGTACATTCGCCCGCGATTTACCCTCGTTGACCGTCGCCGGTTCGGTCTCGTCCTCCATTGATCGTAATTCGAGTTCGCCGATCGGTCGCGATTCGGGCTCTTCATCGATCTGTGATGTGACGACTCGCCTAACCTCGGGAACGGCGAAGGGCTCCTCATCGATCTGTGATGCGACGACTCGCCTAACTTCGGCAACGGCGAAGGGCTCCTCATCGATCTGTGATGCGACGACTCGCCTAACTTCAGGAACGGCGAAATCGCGCTCGCCGCGTCGACGAGCGTCGCGCAATGCGCTATGAACGCTTTGCGCTTGTGCGAGCATAGTTTTCGTTCTATTTATTAAATCATAGAGCGATTCTCGCGCTGTTTTTACACAGCTCTCTATTTCTTGTCTAAAATACAAAAGTAAAAATTAATAAAAGTAAAAATTAATAAAAGTAAAAATTAATAAAAGTAAAAATTAATAAAAGTAAAAATTAATAAAAGTAAAAATTAATAAAAGTAAAAATTAATAAAATTTATTATAATTTATAAAATTCATTATAATTTGTTATAATGTATTATAATTTATTATAATTTCAATTAGATACTTACATTAAATGTGCGATATCTACATCTTCGTTTAACTGAAAAGCGAGTCTAAACGAATCCGGACTATTATCGATAACACCTTGCGCTTCCACACGCAAATCCGTAGCGAGGTCTCCCAGAACATAGGATTTTATCGCAATTAAGTCCCCGTTTACATTAATATAATCGGCCGCGTTAATGATCTGTTCGATTCGTTCCATATCGAACAGTTCACGACCGATTTTAATTCTCGTCACTTCACGTTCCGTCGTTTTGCGCTTCGTTATCTCGCGAGCGAGAATACTTTAACGCTTCTCGAAACGATCTCGCGTTTTATAAAGATCGACGCGCGGGATGTTGCGGTACAATTTATCGATCGTGCCGCATCTTCCTTCCGCGACCGTTTCGTTGCCGGAAAGGAGATATCTCTACTCGCTCATCGAGTGTCCTTTTTAGAGGACAAACGAATAATAAAAATAGAAATAACAAAAAAACATCCGTTAGATAATGCGCATTCCGAATACCTTGCGAACAATGAGATCATCATCACCGGAAAAAAGTATCTTGGGATATTTAAAGGTATCTCTAATTTATCGTTACCGGAAGGAGATATCTCTATCTCTAATTTATCATTACCGGAAGGAGATATCTCTAATCGCTCATCGAGTGTCCTTTTTAGAAGACAAACGAATAATAAAAATAACAGAAAACATCCGTTAGATAACGCGCATCGTTGAAAGAGATATCTTTAATCGCTCATCGAACGTCGAAAACATCCGTTAGATAACGCGCATCGTTGGAAGAGATATCTTTAATCGCTCATCGAATGTCCTTCTTAGAGGACAAACGAATAATAAAATAGAAAAAACAAAAGAGGAACTCGAGCGCGTCCGCTAGATAACGCGCATTCCAAACGTTCGACGTTTTTTAGAAGACAAACGAATAATACGAATAACAGAAAACATCCGTTAGATAACGCGCATCGTTGAAAGGGATATCTTTAATCGCTCATCGAACGTCGAAAATATCCGTTAGATAACGCGCATCGTTGAAAGGGATATCTTTAATCGCTCATCGAATGTCCTTCTCAGAGGACAAACGAATAATAAAATAGAAAAAACAAAAGAGGAACTCGAGCGCGTCCGTTAGATAACGCGCATTCCAAACGTTCGACGCCGAAAGAAACGCGTTTCCCTCTCCCTCTCTCTCTCCCCATCCACCCACATTATTCGTCACCGATAAAAATAGGCGTCTCGCGGAACGCGCGAATCAATCGCGCTCGGCGTCTCTCAACAGTTTACCGCGTTTTTCCCGTTTCGCGCGATGACTAACACGAGGATGGTTCTCACTCTAGCGACGATGCTCGTCGCTACGACGGTCGCCGCGCCCTTCGACTCGGAAAGAATCGAAGCGCTTCGTTTTCTGCGCGTATACGGTTTTCTAAAAGACGATGGAGAATCACTGTCGTCCGATAACGCGACATCTCTGCGTCGCGCGCTATCGCTGTTTCAAGAATATTATCAATTATCGGGAAACGGCGCGTTAAATGCCGTTACGCTTCATCTTATGCGTAAACCGAGATGCGGTCTCGCAGATATTCCCGATCGCGCTTATAGCCCGATCGCGCGAAAATGGCCGAAGACGCGTCTCGCATGGAATTTTCAGATGGCTAGCGAAGAAATCTCGCGAACGGCCGAAACTGCATTCGCGTTATGGGCGGCGAACTCATCGCTAACTTTCGCACGCGACCCGTTACACCCCGATATATTAATATCGTATCGAACGGGCGCGCACACTTACGCGAATCGCCGAAACGTCGGTATTTGCCCGGCGGCCTTCGACGGTCCGGGAGGAGCCCTAGCTCACGCGTTTTTTCCCTCTGGAACAACCGACTTCACATCGGAGATACACGTCGACGATTCCGAACCATGGCACGTGTATCTAAACAAAAATCCTCCCGACACGCATCATCTGCTACAAACGCTAACGCACGAGATCGGCCACGCATTGGGTCTACAGCATAGTATGCGCAATGACTCTATAATGTTCCCGTATATACCCGATATCGAGAATCAATTTCCAGTTAAGTTGAGCATAGAAGACATTCTCGCTATACAGAATCTGTACGGATCTCACGACGACGGAAACTATCCAACGGCGACTCCCGCGACTACCGCGGCGCCCGCGACGACGAGCGTCGCGCCGACCGACCCAGCGCGCGCGGATCTCTGCGCATTACGACGCGTGGACGCCGCGCTAATAATGAATCATCGATTATATATAGCTAATCGCCGCAACATATGGTCGGTCGACATGACCGAAAAGCGTTACGGTAGACCCATGACGCTCACGGATTACGCGACGTTTCTACCGGCGAATTTCACGCGTCTATCCGCCGCGTATCGAAGACCCTCGGGCGATCTCGCGCTATTCGCGAACGATTCGATCTATCTCGCGGAATATCCCAGTCTTAAACTAAAATCGGGTTGGCCGAGATATCTCCACGATATCGGACTTCCCCGAAACGTTAAAATCAACGCGGCGATAAATACGCACACGGGACGAACCTACGCTATATACGACGATGATAAAGTCGCGGAAATCGACGAGTGTCACATGATAGTCATTAGACACGCTCCATTAAAAGATATATTTCCCGGAATTCCGTCCGCGATAACGTCGGCCTTCCGATACATCGATGGCAATCTATATTTCTTCGCCAAACATCAGTTCTACGCCTTCAACGAATTTACAAATACCGTAACCTCGGCGGGTCCTTTCGATCTACACGCGCTCGGCATCGAATGTCCTACGGATGGACTGCTAAGGTAATTGCGCGATCTACTTAGTCGCGTCTATCGTCTCAGCGACACGATCGAGAAAGAGAGAATCGACGATGAGAACGACTAGAGCGACTCTACCGTTATTTTTTTAAAATAGAATATATAAGAGAAAACGCGCGAAAGGGGAAGAAGCGATCTCTACGCGAGTATATAAAGACCGTTCATCCATTAAGCGCTTCATTATTGACGGAGAACACCGAAGCTAACGCGCGAAAAAGAACAAACGAGAAAAAACGAGCGACGATGTACGCGACAATGGGGGGGCAACCGCAACAGCAACACTCATTCGACGATCGATCGAGACTAACCGAACGAGACCGCGAAGATAGCGCGGAATACGCTAAAAAAGCTAAAATGGACAATGGGTAAGACTATCGAACATTTATTCGAACTAATAATTCGCTAACACCGTTTCTCTCATCGCTTATATCTATTTTTTTAGACGAGATCGCGATCGAACGCCAAAACACGACGCGGACGTCTCGATCGCGCGACCGCTCAGAATCTTAGGAAGACGCTATCCATTGACCAAAACCGCATATAAACATCTGGAAATTAGCGTTAACGTCAGCCGACCCTCTTTCGTAGAAATCGTCCTCGGAGATTGTCACGGCAAAGAGATCTCGCTAACGCCGGATACGTGGAAGGAACTGCTCGATCTACGACCCACGCTCCTGTCGCACTTTCGCTCCGACGAGCGCGACGAGGCGCGCCCGACGCCAATATACATCGGACAATTGACGCTACGATTCGGCAAACTCAACAATCTCCGAATACTTCGTCTCGAAACGCCTAAAATTCGCCTAGCCATATCGAAGAACACCGTCGTAAATATATTAAATCTGGAACTTTGCGTCAACCGCATCGTTGCATCTTTAAGCGGTTTAACCGCGCGCGTGGACAACAAGCTAATTCGTTTCCTCGACATCGCGGCAGGCGCTCGCGATAAGGCGCTTATTCCCGCGATGATACGCGAGAGCGATAACTTCGACCGCAACGATATAATCGATTGCGAACTGCAGGCTCTGCTCTTCGGAGAATCGTGATACGCTCGCTCGCGTGCTCGTATCGTCGTGTTATTAATATATTGATATATTAAAAAATTTGTAAAAGAAAACAATAAAAACATCTCTCCTCTTTCGCTAGAACGACGATATCTCTTTATTTCACGACCTCTCGAAGATTCGCCATCTCGCTAAAGCGACGAGCGCGCTCGCGCTAACGCGCGCCTCGAGAGGAGGACGAGCGACGAGGGACGCCCCTCCGTCCGCTCGACCGCCCACCGACGATCCCCCGCCCCTCGACGCCGGGCGCCCGCCGCCCGCTCGCGGATCGCGCGCTAGAAGCGCCCCCCTAAAGAATCGCGACGACGGATCGCGCGCTAGAAGCGGCGCGCCCCCCTAAAGAATCGCGACGGCGGACCGCGCGCTAGAAGCGCGAGTCGCGTCAAGGTCGCGAATCGGGAGGAACCGCCACCCCCGAACGCCATCTCTCGAGCGCTCTCGGCGACTCGTACCCACCGCTTCCCCCCGACCGCGCTTCCCCTCTCATCCTACTTACCCCCCCCATGCATTCGCCCAGCCCGCTCTCCATCCCTCGGGCGCCCACAAACTGCTCCGAAACTATCTCTCTCTCTTCCTCCCCAACGATACCCTCTCTCTCACACTCACACAAAACTGAGCCAAAACCGGCCATACTATCCTACTTACACATATGCCCAAAACGTGTCCCAAAGTCTCCGCCTGCATCGAGCATCTCCTGCATATCACCTCCGCATTGGGCTTAGTTTTGCTGAGGACGATCCTAGTCCCGAACGTATTCGTCCTAAGTCTTATCGCGTCAATAAAACGCGAGCCTTTTAGTAACGTAGGATCTCTTAGCCACCTACTTCCAACTTTGTCCCCTCGATAATCTTTTACACCTTGTGTTCAAGAAAGTAAGCGTTTTATAAACTATATTATTAATTTTGTTTCTCGAACGTTCTAAAGCGAGACGTTACGTGCGAAGCCTTGTTTTCATTCCGTTTTTGCGGTTTCTTCGTATCGTTCGATTCTGACAAACACCTCGTTGTCGATAGCCGATTGGCTCTCGGAATCGAACGATCGAAATTCCTCCTTTTTTGTAGTACCCGTATCAATCAGGACTATTGTACGTGAATCGCAGAGAAGGTTTTTCGTTAAGACACTTCGTCGCAAGCCTTCACCGGGAGCACACCGAACGCCTAACGCTCATAAAGTTATAATTAAACGATAATTCGCGTGTCCGCTCATATCTTGCTGTCGCGTGCGATTACCTAAGACGGTCCGGGAGTTGGTGTCGAAAAGAATAAATACTGTTCAACAAACTAAACCCGGACAACTCAATTACGTCCTATCTCTCCGATCGGCGAAACAAATAAATTCTGTTAATGTGGACGTGTAAATCGAAGGCGCGGCTACATTAAATGGTCCTTCGAGCCGGATTTTGGAAAAACAGATAGTGATTCGGTAATCAGTTCGCGGAGTGCGAGTGAGAACGCTGACACGCTAAGGTAACAGCACTTATAAAAACTATCGCGAGACGGAGACGGTGCGCGATATCAAAACATCTATCCGCATTCCGGTGCCGTAAATAATAACGCGAGTGCGTTGAAAGGACTTCCGGGAAAATAAAGTGCGCGAAGTCAACCTTGCATCCCTTTGCATTATTAAAGTTGTGCTCTTAAGCACAACATATCATTATTATTTGCGCCCTGCGTAATCCGCAGTGCCGCGCAAATCTCGCGCTTCTTAGCGCTTTGCACAGCTTAAGTGCAATCTTTGTGCTCTTTAGCACTCCGCACCTCAAAGTGCGTCCTGCGTAATCCGCAGTGCCGCGCAAATCTCGCGCTTCTTAGCGCTTTGCACAGCTTAAGTGCAATCTTTGTGCTCTTTAGCACTCCTCGCCTCAAAGTGCGTCCTGCGTAATCCGCAGTGCCGCGCAAATCTCGCGCTTCTTAGCGCTTTGCACAGCTTAAGTGCAATCTTTGTGCTCTTTAGCACTCCGCACCTCAGAGTGCGTCCTGCGTAATCCGCAGTTACACATAGTTGTCGCACGCTTTAGCGCGCGGCACTGTTAAGTGAAAATTATAGTGCGTCTTCGCACATCCGCGTGCGACGGACCAGTCGTCACGCTTCAGCATCTCTACAACCCAAAGGTGGTGAATTGTTGCTGAAAGGCTTCATCTTATCGGCCTACCATCATGACGGACTCGCTGCAGGGCCTCCTCATCGAGCAATCTATTACAATAAGCTTGATGAAGCGAGTGTTCCCCAACTTTAAGAAAATGGGCAAGGCCAACGTCACGCAATACAAGGCGAAGAGTCGACTGGACGCCTTGGAGACATTATGGGAAAGGTGTCAACGTCTCAACGTCCAGCTTCAGCAAATAGCAACGGCCGACGAACAGCGTACAGTCCAATACTTCATCGAGGAGGAATTCTTTACGGCCGAGGACGTCTACCACGAAGCGGCGGACTACCTCGCAGACGTGATAGGTAAATTCTCCCGGTGCGACCCAAATGCGGCATCAACGGTAAGCGACATTTCTTCTCGCGAATTGTCTGGTGCGGTTTCATTGCAATTACCACGCATCCCGTTGCCGAAATTTTCCGGTAATTTCGCGGAATGGGAAAACTTCCGCGGAATATTCGAATCGCTCGTCGCCTCGAAAGAATCGCTGTCGAATACGCAGAAACTACATTATTTAAAAGCCAGTGTCACGGGCGAAGCTGCGGTATTAATTAATCATGTTAAGATTGCAGACGCAAATTACGATGGTGCGTGGAAATTACTTATTGAAGAGTACGATAATCAAAACGCGATTATTCATGCGCATATTCATGCTTTCGCTGATTTGCCTATTATGAAAACGGAATCCGCTGTCGAACTCAAAAGTTTACGCGATACCGTTGCCGCGTCATTAGCCGCGTTAACAAATTTAGGCAGACCTGTTGAAAAATGGGATGACCTATTAGTCTATATTGTTTCGCAAAAATTTAGTCCACGCACACGTAATGAGTGGAATCTGCAACGCGGTAAATCAACCGCATCTCCGACGTACGAAGAGATTCGAGATTTTATGACGTTGCGAATTCGGGGACTAACCGATCATTCTAAGTTAAATGCTTCGTCTCATAAAAATAAAGGCTCTAATCGGGCCTCGGTGAATAACGTAGCCACCGAAAAATGTTTGAATTGTTCCGGCAATCATAATTTGATGTTATGCGACGAGTTTAAACGTAAATCCGTCGAACAGAGAACTCAGTTTCTCAAATCGCACAAATGTTGCTTTAATTGTTTAAAAGTCGGCCATTTCCCGACCTCTTGCAAGAGTAAAAAACGCTGTAATTTGTGCCGACGAGCACATCATACGCTCTTGCATCGTGCATCAAATATACCAGTACAGAAGATTAGTGAAAATTCTGTTTTGGAAAACAAAACTCTTAACGCTCAACCGAGCGGCTCAGCCACCCCTGAGATAAAGAACGAGACCGCCGTCGCTTCCGTTCAAACGATTCATTCGCCGCTGAAAAATCCGCCGAACGTGTTACTAGCCACCGCATGGGTAATACTTCGTACCATCGAAGGACGTAAATTTAAAGTTCGTGCGTTGTTAGATCAAGGCTCGGCTGTTAGCTTTATTTCGGAATCGTTGTGTCAAACTATGCGCACGAAACGTTCTCGCGCAAGCCTCCACGTACAGTGTTTCGGCGAACGATACAGTGGCGTAGCGAAATCTCAGGTGTCTCTTACTCTCGAGTCTTGTAATGGGCGAGGTTCCTCAACCTTTTCTTTGACTGCTTTCGTATATCAAAAAATTACGTCATACGTTGGCTCAAAGACTAAAACCGTAGATTATTGGCCGCATTTACGGAAATTATCTCTCGCGGATCCGGATCCGTTTAGCAATCATCCGATCCATCTGCTCATCGGATCAGATTTATATGGATCGTTATTAAAGCAAAAGGTAAAACATGGTCCGACCGGCACTCCGACGGCCCAGCTTACTGCTTTAGGATGGATATTATCCGGTCCTACCGGCACTTCTAATTCAATTACCGGTTCCGCGACTTCATTAAATTGCGTAACAATTCCTTCGCTCGATTCTCTCCTTCAAAAATTTTGGGAGATTGAGGAAATTTCTTCCGGACTTCAGCTGTCGGAAGAAGATAAAAAATGCGAACAACATTTTATCGAAACACATCAGCGTGCCGAAGACGGACGCTATATAATACGGTTACCATTTAAAACCAACCCTCCGCTCGATATAGAAGCTTCGCGCGAAACTGCCGCGCTTCTTTATTCGAAATTAGAACAACGCCTACGAAAAAATCCGGATCTCGCGAAACCCTATCATTCTTTCTTAAATGAATATAAATCTATGGGTCATATGGAATCTGTCTCCGACGAAAATCCGACGCTTAACCACCAGGTGTATATACCGCATCATCCGGTGCTACGCGAGTCTAGCAGCACGACGAAACTTCGCGTAGTATTTAACGCGTCGTGCAAAACGAGCAATGGTTCTACATTAAATAATCATTTAATGACCGGGCCTAAATTACAACGCGATTTGTCCTCAATTATCCTTCGTTGGCGTCAATTTCGTTATGTGTACACCGCCGATATCGAAAAGATGTTTCGACAGATCCGCGTTCATCGAGACGATGTCGATTTTTTGCGGATTTTTTGGCGATCTAATATTAATTCTCCGATACGATCTTATCGATTGCTTACAGTCACATACGGTACTGCTCCAGCTCCGTATTTAGCCATGCGCGTTATCAATCAATTAGCTATCGACGAAGGTCATTCTTTTCCAAAGGCACAAACAAGATCCAGTTCTTTGTTATCGCTTTATCCCTTTCTCGGGAAAGGAAAATTAATTCGCCTTGGCGGGCGGATTGACCATTCGTCACTCAGTTATGATAAACGGCACCCTATAATTTTACCGAAACATCGAATTTCGGATTTATTAATCGCTCAAGCTCATAAAGCCTCTCTTCATGGAGGCACTCAATTAACGTTAAGAATTTTACGCCAAAATTATTGGATAATTTCAGCGCGCACCAGTGTAAAATCTCTTATACGTAGTTGTGTAAAGTGCGTACGCGAACGCGCACGTACCTCGCAACAGCTGATGGGGAATCTCCCCCAGCCCCGCGTCACGCCTTCGGCTCCGTTCTCGCACACAGGCGTCGATTACGCCGGGCCGATGAATATTATTCCGTCAGTCGGCCGCGGTCAACGATCCAAAAAATATTATGTTGCCGTTTTTATTTGTCTCTCGACAAAGGCCGTCCATTTAGAATACGTAGATGATTACGCTACTAACGGTTTTCTCTCCGCCTTTCGGAGATTTGCAAGCCGTCGCGGTCTTCCATCCGACAAGTACAGTGATAACGGCACTAATTTTCAAGGCGCGGACCGCGAATTAAACACGACCTTTCAGCGACTTGTCGCTGACCCTCAAATACAAGACGCTATCGCTAATGATAACGTAAAATGGCATTTTATACCTCCCTCTGCTCCGCATTTCGGCGGACTTTGGGAAGCCGGTGTCAAAGGATTAAAGTTTCATTTGAAACGAGCGATTGGTTCCCGAACATTATCGCAGATCGAGTTCGCTACGCTGCTGTGTCAAATCGAGGCTTGCCTAAATTCCCGCCCGATTTCCGCGTTACATGATGATCCGAATGACTTTTCCGCGTTAACTCCGGGTCATTTTTTAGTCGGTCGCCCGTTAGTAAGTCCGCCTGAAGAATCTGTTTTAGATATCGATTCGAATCGGCTGTCTCGATGGCAGCAAGTGCGTGCGATTTTAGAGCAGATCTGGCGTTCTTGGTCTTCTGATTATTTGCATACATTGCAACAAAGGCGTAAATGGCAAGAAAACAAACCGGAGCTCAAAATTAACGAGCTGGTATTGTTGAAAAATAATTTGGCACCTCCTTCGAAATGGGAACTTGCCCGAATATTAGACGTACATCCGGGATCGGATGGGCATGTCCGAGTAGTTACATTGCGTACTGCCAAAACCACTCTAAAGCGACCAATAACGCAGATCTGTCAGCTACCGATATCAAGTGACACTGGCTCTTAAATTAACTTGCGTTTTCTTTATGCGTTAATAATTAAGTTTGACTTTAATTATCGTCACGCTCTGTATATGTACATATATCTATTCTAAGAACGCCTATGTAAATAACCCTAGGCTAAGATTTACTGATTAGGTTAATTCATGTATTTCGATTGAATCACCGACGATCTTTATCTGTACTCTTTTCCTATTATTGTATGTTGAAAAATTTGCTGTAGAGCTCTTCGGACCGTCTGATCGAGAATTATCATTAAGATGCCGTGTATCGATTATAGTGGTAGGATTTAACCAGTTATTTCGTAACCTACCCGGTATACGAGGCGAGCGGGATGTTCAAGAAAGTAAGCGTTTTATAAACTATATTATTAATTTTGTTTCTCGAACGTTCTAAAGCGAGACGTTACGTGCGAAGCCTTGTTTTCATTCCGTTTTTGCGGTTTCTTCGTATCGTTCGATTCTGACAAACACCTCGTTGTCGATAGCCGATTGGCTCTCGGAATCGAACGATCGAAATTCCTCCTTTTTTGTAGTACCCGTATCAATCAGGACTATTGTACGTGAATCGCAGAGAAGGTTTTTCGTTAAGACACTTCGTCGCAAGCCTTCACCGGGAGCACACCGAACGCCTAACGCTCATAAAGTTATAATTAAACGATAATTCGCGTGTCCGCTCATATCTTGCTGTCGCGTGCGATTACCTAAGACGGTCCGGGAGTTGGTGTCGAAAAGAATAAATACTGTTCAACAAACTAAACCCGGACAACTCAATTACGTCCTATCTCTCCGATCGGCGAAACAAATAAATTCTGTTAATGTGGACGTGTAAATCGAAGGCGCGGCTACACCTTGACCTTGCAGATAAAGATCTTCCCAACTAGTTGCATCTCGGTTTTCAAGTAGCAATTTCGCCTTATCTACATTTTTTATCGTTTCAGGTTTTACTATCCTTAGTTCCTCAAAATATTTATTTAGTGCATGCTTTAATTTTTCACTCTGGACCAAACCATGCATAGCCGGGTCCATTGATTGTTCCATTCTTATGTTATTTTTTATTGCGGCCAAGGGGAGCAAGTTTTGGAATAAAAAAATACTTTGTTATAGTGTTTTGGAAAGCTCTCAATGTTAGCTACAAGAATACTAAATAAAAAATGGGGGTTTCCGTTTAAGATTTTAAAGTTAACCTTCACATGACCTTCAAATGATTTTCCAAGGTCAAATCATTGTCATCATCTTATGGCCCTCTTGAAACCACACAACTTTTGTTTGAAACTTTTTTATGTCAGATTATTGTAAGTGTCTTAAAAATCGTGGTGACCGTTACGAGGACCACCCTATATATGTTTGTATTAGTTATATTTTTTGGTAAGGTTTTAAACATAACTTTTTAACGTTTTTAATTATTCTAACCATTGAGGGAACTTCATTCTCTTTTATCAAATTACTCCAGGGATGGATTTTAGCACCTAAGTACACGAAGGCTTTGTCAGGTTCAATATTTGTAATCGTTTCGTTCTTAATTTTAATTACTGGATCTTTTATGTACCATGTTTTGTTTTTTTGTACAATTTGGAATGCAGCGCATTTGGAGACGGATAAGGACATACCAATGTTTACTAGATATTCATGAATCATTTTAACCTGATTTCTCGCTTCTACATTATCCTTAGCTATTAGCACTATATCGTCAGCAAACGCTAAAATAGACACAGGTTCGCTTTCGACTCGTACGCCTGTTGTTTCTTTATGTATATGTTTAATGATCGGCTCTATTGCTAAATTAAATAATAAGGGGGACAGCGAATCACCTTGTTTCACTCCCCTTCGCAACTCTATTTCTTTGTTTTCATTATTTGCCGCTTTAATCGAAGTTCTGCAATTCTGATACATTTTTCTTATTAAGTTTATAACATATTTATGCACTCCTTTTGTTTTTAAGCCTAAATCAATCATGAAGTGCGGAATCATATCGAAAGCTTTGCTAATATCTAATACTACTACCGTTCCTCCACTTGTGCTCTTCATCTCATTAATTGCTTCTCTTAATAGAAGAGTATTAAATCTACATCCATCCTCGTTTGAGAAGCCCTTCTGCCGATTTGACTGTATTATAAATTTTCGAAGCGTGCTATCCACCACTGCCGAAAAGATGCGACTGAGCAGCGACCCGATGGTAATGGGCCACCAATTTTTTATTTCGCTAAGATCTTTATCGGGTGTCGGAATTAGGGTGGTTCTGTTTTTTTTCCATGGCGTTGGAAAGTATCCTTCTAACAATAGGATGTTAAACAAGATTGCTAGCAATTCAACCGTGCCTGTACGCATCAGGTGACATTTTTTAACGCCATACATTTCTGCTGCTGATTTATTTTTGACTTTTGTTATCCGGTCCTTTATTTCTTGCAGCACAATCGGTTGAAACACTTCTCCTATATCCAACTGCGGAATATGGTCTATTGGTATTGATAGATCTACTTCTTTTTGTCCTATCTGACCCCAAAGATCAGCGTACAGTTCTTTCACTCTCTCGGCAGGAGGGGGTTCTCGACGAGCATGCATAAAAGAAAAATCACTCTTAATTGTATATTCAGCAAGCTTTTTAGGACATTTATGGAATAGTTCCTGGCATCTAGCATAACCGAATTTTTTTCGTTGGTTATAATTTTTAATTCACCTTTTATTATTATTGTAATTATTCCATTTATTGTTATCGTTATATTTATTATCATTTTTATCTTTCTCATTGCTGTTATCATTATATTTATTATCTTTATGTTTAGAATCAGTTTTTTCTTTTCTATTTTTATTTTTACTATTTGCATGTAATAGCATAGGAACTATTTCTTTTTCAATAAATTCGTCTATTAATGAAAACAGACGGCTAGGTTCTTCTTTATGTTTTACCCATAATGTTTTTAAGGGGACTTCTAGATTTGCCAGCTTGCTATCTGAGGATATTGTAATTGACTCAATAAATTCACTCATAGTCTTTCTCCAAGTCTCGTCAGACCTTAGGGTCTGATCGCTCTCAGACGTTGAGGGTTCTGGCGTCTTTTCAAGTGCTCTACTTTCTACAACGTTAGTAATGTCGCCACACGCACTTGTCTCTGGCAACAGATCATGAAATGATTCTATATTACGCGACTCTCTATCGTGCAAGAATCTTCTCGTGTCGCTAATCTGTTTCAATGTTTTGTCCGGAAAGTAATGCTGTAGCTCTTTATTAGGAAAACGTGCATCCTTGTATCTTTCATTTAATCTTCGCAACATATTTGTTTCGTCTATCGTCCATACGTATTCGCGTCTTCCCGGTGTGCTATGTAGTCTTTCCGCTTCCTCTTTCCGCTTCCTCTTTCCGCTTGTAGTTATGTGTTTTTGGATGCGCGTGTCTTTCGTGTTGTGAAAGTCATATTTGTGTCAAAATATAGCACACACTCGGAGCACTTGAAGGGTCTTTCTATTATTTGCTGAGGGCCTTTACACTTAGGTCGGTGACCATTCCAGTTTTTCAAACCTGGAAAAGTTTTTGAGCACGCATTACATTTTAGCAATATGTCCACATCATTATGCTGTTCTTTGTAGTGATATATCAGATCTTTTAAATTTCGGAATCCTTGTAAAATATTTTTTATGCGGCAAATATCACAATGCGTAACATTCGTTTTTAACGGTACATTTATAGTAATCAGTTTATCATTATCCAATATTGCAAGCCAAGTTGTTATCGGTGATTGCATAATCCACAGAGGGTAAACCCGCCACAGGCAACCCGGAATCGGGGTTGTCTGTGTCCGAAGCATTTTTGCGCGTTTTAACCATAGCAAATATTTAATTTTAAATCAAGCATAAGAATCCTAGATAGTAAGAAGACTCGTTAGCCAGGGAGAAAGCTTGGTCGTCATAATAAACACAAACTGGACCACCCGCATATTCAGTACTTTAAAAAGTACTTGCTTATCTCGGATCTTTCCAGAAAGAATCTGGTACCTGAAAACAGGCATAGTGAGCATTAGCTGTTTGTTTCGTCCTCAACTTTCGGGTCTGCCCCGTAAGTTTGCCACACACCACTTAGCCGTTGCGATAACGCAACGTTTCCGGGAGAACCACGAGGAGGTGGGCGTGTGACGAGCGTATAAGGCGAAAATTCAAGCGCCTCTCACGTCCCAACTATGACTCTCAGACATCGGGATCAGATCAGAACATCGTTTATGCTTATAAACATAAAGTCAATAAAGAGCGTCACCCGAACGTCCTTAAGAGAGTCACAGTTATTCCCGCCGTTTACCCGCGCTTGCTTGAATTTCTTCACGTTGACATTCAGAGCACTGGGCAGAAATCACATTGCGTTAACACCCGCGAGGGCCATCGCAATGCTTTGTTTTAATTAGACAGTCGGATTCCCCTAATCCGTGCCAGTTCTGAGCTGAGCGTTGAATGGTGGCCGAAGAGGACGACCACGACGGCTCGCGCTGCCACGGAAGCCTCGCAGCAAGGAAGATCCGCGGGAGGTCAAGGCACGGGACCGAGCTCGGATCCCGGGACCGGCGCGAGAACGCCGACCGTTCACATCGCCCAGGCCCGGCACGTCAGCCAGACCCGCTTCCCGACCAAGCCCGACACGCCCCGCTCCTCAGAGCCAATCCTTATTCCGAAGTTACGGATCCAATTTGCCGACTTCCATTACCTACATTATTCCATCGACTAGAGGCTCTTTACCTTGGAGACCTGTTGCGGATTAGATACGAACCGGCGCGACACCTCCACGTGGCCCTCTCCTGGATTTTCAAGGTCCGAGAAGAAGATCCGGACACCGCCGCAACTGCGGTGCTCTTCGCGTTCCAAACCCTATCTCCCTGCTAGAAGTTTCCAAGGAACTCGAACGCTTATACAGAAAAGAAAACTCTTCCCGGATCTCCCGACGGCGTCTCCAGGTCATTTTGGGTTACCCCGACGAACACTCTTACGAGGGCCCGAATTGTATGCGGTTCCGCTGCCGGGTTCCGGAATAGGAACCGGATTCCCTTTCGCCCGACGGACGTGTGTCTTTATATACATCATCATCATCAAAACGTCGCTCGCCAGCGGCAACGGAACGCGCGTAAAGCGACGTTCGTGCGCGACTCGCTCTGTTCTGCTGTTTTGTTGCTGTGTTTCTTCGACCCTCGAGTATATTGTACGCCGTCATTGACATAGGATTTCTCCTAGGGCTTAGGATCGACTGACTCGTGTGCAACGGCTGTTCACACGAAACCCTTCTCCACGTCAGTCCTCCAGAGCCTCGCTGGAGTATTTGCTACTACCACCAAGATCCGCACCGACGGCGGCTCCAGGCAGGCTCGCGCCTAGACCCTTCTGCGCTCACCGTCGCGACCCTCCTACTCGTCAGGGCTTCGTGACGACGCGAGAGACCTTGCCACACCGTACCAACAAGACACGACGCGCCCGGAGCTCCCGTAGCCGCCCCACTTGCCGCTGACGGCAGAGTATAGGATCGACGCTTCAGCGCCATCCATTTTCAGGGCTAGTTGCTTCGGCAGCTGATTTGTTACACACTCCTTAGCGGATTCCGACTTCCATGGCCACTGTCCTGCTGTCTTAAGCAATCAACGCCTTTCATGGTGTTCCATGAGCGTCGAGTTGGGCGCCTTAACGCTGCGTTTGGTTCATCCCATAGCGCCAATTCTGCTTACCAAAAATGGTCCCACCTGGCACGCTGATCCGAGATGCTCGTGGCTTCATAATTCAAGAAAGCCAGAGATCTCACCCATTTAAAGTTTGAGAATAGGTTGAGGTCGTTTCGGCCTCAAGGCCTCTAATCATTCGCTTTACCAGATGAGACTCGTTCGCGTTCCGTGGGGAACGGTCGAGTGCCAGCTATCACGAGGGAAACTTCGGAGTGAACCAGCTACTAGATGGTTCGATTAGTCTTTCGCCCCTGTACCCAGTTCCGACGATCGATTTGCACGTCAGAATCGCTACGAACCTTCATCAGGGTTTCCCCTGACTTCGTCCTGACCAGGCATAGTTCACCATCTCTCGGGTCCCAACGTGTACGCTCTGGGTGCGCCTCTTCTCGCGATGAGAACGAGACGCCCAGGAAGTGCGAGGCCGCATCGCGACGCGGCCCATCCTCCTTCGATCGACGGCCAGGGTCGATCTTCACTTTCATTACGTCTTTAGGTCTCGCGACAAGACCCAATGACTCGCGTACATGTTAGACTCCTTGGTCCGTGTTTCAAGACGGGTCCTAAGAGTACCCACAGCAGTAGCGTCGCCGACCGGTATAAATACTCCTCGATTCCCACAATGGGATAAGAGGGACGTTCGACAGGCCTGTCGAAGGTGAACCGTACTTCAACCAACAGCGGGCCAGGACCGGGGACGGCGCAAAGTCCGTAACCTCCGAGTACCGTGGGGTTCCGAAAACCAACAAAATAGAACCGAGGTCCTATTCCATTATTCCATGCACGCAGTATTCAGGCGAAGGTAGCCTGCTTTAAGCACTCTAATTTGTTCAAAGTAAACGTACCGGTCCGACTCGACACTCAGTAAAGAGCATCGCGACGGGATATTAGTTGGGCCGCCCCTCGCGAGGCTAAGCCCACCGGTAGGACGTCCCACATCACGCCAGTTAAACACCGCGAGCGGTGAACCGACGGTGTGCGACACAGATTCAACTAGCTTTTAATCGCAACAACTTTAATATACGCTTGTTGTGTCTCCGGAGAAGCACGGTAGTTGGGATCGTTTGCCGGAGGGAATTTGGGAATTCGGGCTCCGCCTGAGAACTTCACTGTGGTTATTTGTTTAAAATGACACCTTTTCAGTTAAATAAATATATTAATATCTATTTTATTTGTGACTTGATTACAATGTTCCCGCACTTTCGCTCGCGTCGCGTATCACGATAACGGATATCTTAACGTGCGCGTGTCTAGAGTCGTGTTTCGGTCTCGAGATTCGCCTCTCGCTTCTTCGTATATATTTCTGCCGACTGCGTGGCTATTTAATATATTGATTATAATAATTATTGATACTCGTTTTGACACACACGGTTGTTAGAGATATAGCTCGCGTAAAGGAATAAAGATTGCCCGCGTAATATTAATGGTGAAGACTGCCCGCTTTGTAGTTATTGTGACTACCCGCGTAATATTAATTAATGATCAAGACTGCCCGCCGTTCGTTAGCGGTGGGCCTTTTTATTAACTCCCCTTGGCTTCCCGGAAGGGGGTCGTTTAGCGACAAGGCTGTGTGTCATGTCGCTTGATTTTGGCAGTCTCCGGATGCAAGCTAAGAAGTTCTAAGTAGGACTTTTTTGCTTGCACTTTCGCAATTTCTTTATTCCTTTTTATTTCGCCTTTAAGTAGGACTTCTACGTTGCATTTTCGCAATGTCCTTCTTCCGCTTGCCCTGATTTCCTCGTTTTCGCAATGAGATGATTGCACGGTCGCTCGGGCTTAGCGCGTGGCTCGCGTTGTCAGCGCTTTATTCGGTCAACGCTCGTAACGTGATCTGTATTCACGTTACACGTTGAGCAATCATATAAAATAATATGTATTTAGAATAATATATTTAATAATTCGTGTATAGTCTGTTCGTGCTATAACATTCCTCCCCCGTAAGAAAAAGAAAAACGGAGGTGTAAAAGTGACGTTTTTCGCAAAACAAAATTTCTTCTTATTCTAATATAATATTTTTCCGGTATATAATATGAATAGAACCGTTTCTTATTTTAATTTTCTATAAATTGTTTCAATTTATTTGTATGCATGCGCACCGCTTTTCTTCCTTTCTTAATTGTATAATTCAAGTCTGAATTTTTCTCGATTATTACGTACGGTCCGGTCCATAGGGATTCAAGTTTCTCGGATCGTCCGCGTCGGAGCGTCTCGTCGTATACTCATACTTTGTCGCCGACTTTAAATTTGATTTCTCTAGTACTTTTGTCGTACTGTTTTTGGCTTTAATTTTTTTTTCTTTAATATGCTCTTTTGCGAGCTGACTCGTTGCCCTTAATCTTTCTTTCAATTCTTGCGCGTAATCGTCGTAATTGTATGTCGGTTTAGGCGGTCTCGTTAGTGACGTAGATAGATCCGCTTGGTGCCCGTACACTAATTTGAAGGGTGTATACCCCGTAGCTGTATGTGGCGTCGTGTTATACGTAAACATTGCGAACGGTATCCATTCGTCCCAGTCTGTCTGGTCTTCGTTTATGTAGTGTCTTAAATATTCCGCTAATGTTCGATGCGATCGTTCTAACGCGCCATTACTTTCCGGATGATAGGCAGTTGTCTGTATTTTATTTATTTTTAGTAATTTACATGTATTTTTGAATATTTCGCTGAGGAAATTTGTGCCTTGATCCGTTAAAATTTTTTCCGGTATTCCGTGTTCAAGTACAATTTTTGTAACAAATTCCTTGCTAACCGTGTTCGCTTCTTGGTTTGGAATCGGTATCGCTTTGCTGAATTTCGTTAAATTGTCTTGGAATGTTAAGAGATATTTATTTCCGTTTGTTGTAACTGTTAACGGTCCTACAATATCTAACGCGCATTTTTCGAAAGGTTTAGTAGGCGTATCCGTGATTATTAACGGTACTTTATTTTTTCGCGATAATTTATTTTTCTGGCACAATTCGCATTTTGCGATGTATTTTTCTACATCTTTCGTTATTCCTGGCCAATTATAATTTAGGCGGATTCTTTTTATCGTGCGTTCAACTCCTTGATGTCCTCCTGTGGGTGCATCATGATATTCATATAATATCTGTTTCTTGTCTTCCTCTGTGTATATTTTTTCTTCGTCGGAGTTTGTTTCTTCTTCTATTGCGAGGATTTCTCGTTCTTCCTCTTCTGTTTTGTGCGCTTCTCTTGTTACATTGCGGCTCAGTGCATCAGCGTTCGCGTTCGCTCGTCCGGCCTTATGAATGATTTTATAATCATATTCTTCGAGTTTTAATCTCCATCGGATTAATCTTGATCCGGGATCATTCACATTAAATAACCAGATTAATGGTTTGTGGTCGGTTACGATTTTAAATTTCGTACCGTATATGTATGGCCTAAAATGTTTTACAGCCCATACAATTGCTAGTAATTCCTTCTCTGTTGTATTGTAATTCTGCTCCGCTCGCGATAAAACTGCTGGCGTAAGCAATTGGTCGGTCATTACCTACTTATCCTTGTGACAATACTGCTCCGATTGCATAGTCGGAAGCATCGGTGGTCACTATAAATTCTTGATTGAAATCTGAATACGTTAGCACTGGCGCAGTCATTAATTTTTCTTTTAATATTTCAAAAGCATTTTGCTGTTCCATTGTCCACTCGAATTTTTCTGTTTTCTTTGTCAATTTCGTTAGTGGCTTGGCTATTTTTGAAAAATCTTCTATGAATTTTTTGTAGTATCCGGCTAGTCCTATGAAAGATTGTATATCTTTTACTTTCTTCGGCGTCGGAAACTCTTTTGTTGCGGTTAGCTTTGACGGATCCGGAGATATTCCATTCTCCGAAATGTGATCTAGATAAATTACTTCTTTGCGCAAAAACTCACATTTATCTGGTTGCGATTTTAGATTATTTTCTCGGAGTCTCTGTAGTACTTCCTTGAGTCTTCTATTGTGGTCCTCTAGGCTCGATCCGTATATGACGATGTCGTCTAAATAAACTAGACATTTAAGTCCTTGCATTCCTGTTAGAATTGAATTCATCAGTCTGTGGAATGTTGCTGGCGCATTTTTTAATCCAAACGGCATTCTATTAAATTCATAGTGTCCGTAGGGCGTAGAAAAAGCTGTCTTTTGTTTATCTTGCTCAGCCATCGGTATCTGGTGATATCCTGACGCTAAGTCTAGTGTAGTAAAATATTTAGCGTTTCCTAGCTGGTCCAGTATATCGGTGATATTGGTCAGTGGAAATGAATCGCCTATTGTTAAATCGTTTAGCTTCCGAAAATCTACTACTACTCGGAGCTTAGGTTTTCCGGATGCGTCGGCCTTTTTTGGTACTATCAATAAGGGTGCGTTCCATTGACTCGCGCTTGTTCGGATTATGCCATTTTTTAGCATTTCTTGCACTTTTTTATTTACTTCCGTCTTGTGCTTCTCGGGAAGACGATACGGTCTCGTGTTCACCGGCGAGGTGTCGGCGCGCGTGTTTATCTCGTGCTCTACTGTCGCGGTGCACGTCAGTGATTCTCCGTCCAACTAAAATGTATCGTAATATTCTTCGCATATCCGTAGGAGTGCCTGTTTTTCTTCCGTATTTAAATGTTGCGTGCGTAGTAGTTGTCATATTTGTCCGTGTCTCGAGTTAGTATACTTAAAATTTTTTCTTGTTTCCACCGTATGTATTTTAGAGTCGATCTCGCGTTCTATGTCTTCGAGGGTGACGTTTGGCGTCTGTATCTCAACTTCCATATCGGTTGTATTTATAATACTAACGGGACACGTGTAATCTTTAGGTTCTACTAAGCAGTTTCCGAGGTAGATTCCTGGAGCTGTTTCCTCGGCTTGTACTATTCCTATTCGATTTTGATTTGTTGTTGCTTTTACAATGGTTTCGCTGCGCGGTTTTAGAATCGTTTTGTTAAGCGAATGGAATTTTAGTACGGCGTTTCCTATTTTTAATTGATTTTTATTATAATCGCAAGATACCGAATGTTGTCGAAGGAAATCAATTCCTAGTATCCCTTCATATTCAATCGGAATGTCGTCCTTTATCACGTAAAACGCATGTTTTACCTTATGCTTTCCTATCTTGATTATGGCGTACATTTTTCCGATGGTATATATTTTATGTCCGGTTATGCCTGTGAGCGCGATTTTATCTTCGTGTATCAATGCGTCGTCCTTTAAATGTTTCAATTTTATTAGATGGTCGATCCTGAATCGTACAACATCTGTATTTTTTCGTTTTTCGCTTGTCGCATTGGTAATGTTATTAGCAATAAGTCCGTCTTTTTCTTTGCGCGTGGCATATCTTTAATATGCGTAACGCGATACTCAGATGCAGGTCGCGGTTGTCTCTTTCTCGCTTCCTCCTGCTCGTCTTCGCTGCTGCTATTTGCGCTATCGGCGTTTCTTTTTTGATGTCGCGGTTTCTTTCGATCGCGTATATTTTTGTCGCGCGTTTTTTGCTGATTTCCGACTTTTAGTTTATTTGTATTGTTTTTCGGTTTCCCTTTTAGACTCCAGCATTCGTCGCGGCTGTGTCCTGTTCTTTTGCAATG
This sequence comes from Polyergus mexicanus, assembly GCF_030449975.1. Taxonomy (NCBI): domain Eukaryota; kingdom Metazoa; phylum Arthropoda; class Insecta; order Hymenoptera; family Formicidae; genus Polyergus; species Polyergus mexicanus. Next base: position 123,441 of record NW_027223361.1, read on the forward strand.
CGAGCAGTATTTACTTATCGCGTTTATTCGCGAGGGTTTTTCCGGCTTCGGGAGCGCGTATCGGCTGCTACGGCAATCGCGTCCGAAATGTCCGTTTTTTCCGCATTTAAAGCATTGCGGTGTCGGATTTCGACTATTTCGCGAGTAACTAAATTCGGTTTTATTTTTATTAGCAAAACCACTTGTTCTCGCTGTTCCCGGTCTGAGTTTTTCTTCGGCGCTCGCGCCCGTTATCGCTTCTTGGAGCGTCGTATATCGCTGCGCGCGTACGAGCACTTGTAATTCGTCGTGTAGCCCGATTTGGAAATTTATTAACGCCTGCTCTTGGATTGTTTGTTGAATCGTGCGTTTTGAGGTTGCGGAATGCTTCTTTCCTTCGATCATCGAATCATATAATTTCATCGCTAGTAAATCAACACGTTGTCCGAAAGCGTGCGCAGTTTCATTCGGCTTTTGTTTTAAGGAATTTAACTCGATTTGTAAGTGCGTAGTACTTTGTTTAGACTGGTAACAAGTCTCGAGTTGTTGTTTTAATTCGGCGAACGTCTGAATATTTCGTGTCTCGAAATCCTGCATGGCTTTTCCTTTCAGTTTTGTAAATAATATTGCTCGGATTAATGATTCTTCATCCGCGGGATGTATGTCTTGAACGGCGTACGTGCATGCATTTAAAAATTCTAATAACTTATGTCGCGATGTTCCGTCAAATTCGGGAATCATTGTTCTTGCTTCTTTTAACGGTAAGTAATTCGGAGCGGTGGTTCGTCGACTTCTGATGTCGCATGCGGTTCGTCCGTATGTTCCATTAAACGCGTCGTTACCGTCTTCTGAGCGGTTATATCCGTGACGTGTTAATTCCATAATCGCGTCTTCTACTCGCGTTACTCGCCTGTTCAATGATTTTACTTCCGTGCGTATTTTATTTAATATTTCGAGAAGGTGCGCGTCGCCTCCTTCTTCGCGGTTTCTCTCGTAGGGCGGTGTGTGATCAGCCTCCACTATATTTCGGTCTATTTGGTGAATGGATCGTCGCATTCTTTCTATTTCCTCGTCTACCGCGCTTTGTGGCGGGTTCGCGGGAGTGTTTTCTTTCGGATTTCGCGATTCGGTCATATTACTTTCTTGTTGGCTATAAATTTCTTCCGGATCGAATAGATCGCTCTCGTAGGAAGTTAATGAAAATTCGCGCCGTAGGGATACTCTACTTGGAGTTCTACTAATATACGGTCGCGTACGTCTAGTCTCGCGTTGAGTGTCGTCAGTGGGGTCAGTCGTATTACGCGGGAGTAGGCTTTTGTCAAAATTGTTAAACGGAAATTCGCGTTCTGTGACGACGTTTTCCGGTAACTCGGGCTCGTTTTCGCTCGAGTATTGAGTTTCTAAGTTTTTTCGCACGTTATAAGGATTTTCTCGCGGTGCTAAGCTTAATTTAATCGCTCGTCGGGCTGGTTCACTCAGTAACCACGATCGGTTTGCTATCGGTTGCGGTATATTAGAACCTTCCGACATTCACGCTATTATATTTATTAAATTTTTTCGGACTTACAATAGTATAACGGCTCGCATGATCGCTTGCTGTGTCAGTAGGTAGCTGACGCTGCAGTCCTTCGCTCGGAGGCTGATACGGCTGACGATGCTCGTCGTACGGCGGTCGTTGTCCGGCGTCGGTGTGTTGTCTGTAGAGTTATCGTAGGTCGCGATGCTTGGCGGCTCACGTTTCTGCTACAGCTGTTGTGGCGATGCTCGTTCTGTTGTCCGTGCGGTGTCTTCCGTTGATTGTAGTTACCGTCAGCATACGTTTTACGTGTGCTGGCGTGCCTGTTCTGTTTACACTCTGGGTGCCTTGCAGGTCTTAGCTGCTGCTTCCGTCCGTCAACTTCAATTGAATTGATTGTTGGCGTTCCCGCTTTTTAAAACAACCATGTTTTTTGCAGGTCTTGCTTAGTTCTGGCGATGCCCCGGCAGATCCCACCGCTGCCACCAAATTATGTTGTGCCTCCGGAGAGGCACGGTAGTTGCGATCGTTTGCCGGAGGGAATTTGGGAATTCGGACTCCGCCTGAGAACTTCACTGTGGTTATTTGTTTAAAATGACACCTTTTCAGTTAAATAAATATATTAATATCTATTTTATTTGTGACTTGATTACAATGTTCCCGCACTTTCGCTCGCGTCGCGTATCACGATAACGGATATCTTAACGTGCGCGTGTCTAGAGTCGTGTTTCGGTCTCGAGATTCGCCTCTCGCTTCTTCGTATATATTTCTGCCGACTGCGTGGCTATTTAATATATTGATTATAATAATTATTGATACTCGTTTTGACACGCGGTTGTTAGAGATATAGCTCGCGTAAAGGAATAAAGATTGCCCGCGTAATATTAATGGTGAAGACTGCCCGCCGTTCGTTAGCGGTGGGCCTTTTTATTAACTCCCCTTGGCTTCCCGGGAGGGGGTCGTTTAGCGACAAGGCTGTGTGTCATGTCGCTTGATTTTGGCAATCTCCGGATGCAAGCTAAGAAGTTCTAAGTAGGACTTTTTTGCTTGCACTTTCGCAATTTCTTTATTCCTTTTTATTTCGCTTTTAAGTAGGACTTCTACGTTGCATTTTCGCAATGTCCTTCTTCCGCTTGCCCTGATTTCCGCGTTTTCGCAATGAAATGATTGCACGGTCGCTCGGGCTTAGCGCGTGGCTCGCGTTGTCAGCGCTTTGTTCGGTCAATGCTCGTAACGTGATCTGTATTCGCGTTACACGTTGAGCAATCATATAAAATAATATGTATTTATAATAATATATTTAATAATTCGTGTATAGCCTGTTCGGGCTATAACAAGATTAAGGATGAATACTGTGTATGTGCACATGTAATTTCAGATGAAGGTGAATTTTATATAACATCCATATATTGTCAATTTTCTCATGGTATAGAACAGTATATAAATAAACTGGAAGCGGCTTTGGATCTGTCCAAAGGTATCAAAATGATAATTGGAGGAGATATAAATGCGAAATCCGTGCTATGGCACAATGCTAGTAATGATGTTAAAGGCGATAAATTCGAAGAGTTTATCGAATCAAATAACTTAATCATAATAAATAAAAGTAATAATCCCCCAACTTTCTCGACAGTCAACGGACAAGCAAATATCGATATAACCCTTGTTACACAAGACTTAAAAAATGACATAAGTCATTGGAGTGTAAAAGATGATTGGTGCAACAGCGATCATAATGCAATATATTTTGAGTATATAAATAAAATGGCATGTGCAAGAAAAAAATTTAACTCGACTAAATTTAACCTTAAAACAGCTGATTGGGATAAGATAGGATTAAGTCTACAGTCGGAATTTAATAAAGAAAAGATGCAACTAATGTTAAGATTATCCGTGGATGAAATGGTCGTATGTTTTAATAACAAAATCACAGAAATATGTAAAAACAATATTAAGTATAAAAAAGATATTGAACGTAAAGTTGCATGGTGGAACGATGAAATGTCCATACTAAGGAAAAAAATAAATGTACATAGCAAACAAGTACAGAAATACAAAAAATTAAACTTAAAAGAACAAGCGTTTAAAGAGCAAAGGATATATAAAAAAATAAAGAATAAATATAATGCACAAATTAAGAAAAGTAAAACTGAATCGTGGAAAAATTTTGTAACTGAGATAGCAAACAAGGACCCCTGGGGCGTAGTTTATAGATTAATAACGGACAAAATTAAAACTCTTGAACTCTACCATACGATTAAAACGGACAACACATGCACCACGGACTGGACAACATCAATAAATATAATATTAAATAGGCTAGTTCCAGTAGACGACATCTCAATAGAAAAACAGTTACATAAAAACATAAGAGATAAGTGTCACAATTATAAAAACCAAAACTTAGAATCGCCCATATCCCAACAAGAAATAGAATCAGCTATTAAAAGGATGAAAGATAAGAAAGCTCCAGGCGAAGACGGACTCAAGCCGGAGATTGTTAGGAAAACTTGGTCTTGTAACGATGCACCCCCCATCGTTACCCGGCACGTAGCCAGCCGGAAGTCTGCCGCCCGGCGAACACCAGCCGGGCAGTGGCAGAGGCGCCTAGCGCCCTTTTTAATACCTCAATCATCGCGGTTGTGATAAACAACCATACGGCCGTTATACGGCCGCCGTTACGCCGAAGACCGAGCATAGCCGAACGCTGCCGGAAGATCCCGAGCGTCACCCGCCGAAACGCCGCGTCGTTTCGCCCAGGGGAAGCGACGCGTTTACCGTAATTTACCCGCCGAAAACAACGCGTCGTTATCCCCACCCGGGGGCGAACGACGCAATTACCGATAGACGCTCGGATATAAAAAAACAGCGTTTCGGCATCTCGGGACCAGAACGATTCCTGAATCCGCTCGAGCAGTACGCTCCGAGATACCAGAACCGATCCTGAAATTCGTAGCAACGACGGAACGTGAGGTTGACGTGTTCGCAGCCTCCGCCGAGCATTCTCGGTTTCCGCGCCGTCTCCGAACTCCTGACACAAATCCGACTAACTCAACGAGAGCGGAGTGTTCGCCGCTCTCCTAGACTACGGTCACTCATCCGACCACTCCAGCCAGCCGGACCGTGGGTTTGCGAGTTCGCTGCCCCGTCGAGTTTTCTCGACTCCGCCGCGCTATCCGCAACTCCGCGAACGGAAGCAGGGACGGAGAGTTCTCCGCCCGGTCGAGAGTACTCGATCTCCGATCGCATTCCCCGACCACTGGGAACACGCGATTAACCCCGCGACCACGATCAAAAACATATTAATACTAGCGAATTATAATTATCACGCCGAAATACCTATCATCCAATATTTCATTGTATTCCGCGCGCCGTCAAAATAAACACGACCTTGCCGTATACGCTCCGACCGACCGCGCCCAATTTCTTGCGCATCTCGCGCGCCGTCAAAATAAACACGGCCTTGCCGTACACGCGCCGACCGACCGCGCCCGATTTCTTGCGCGTTTCGCGTGCCGTCAAAATAAACACGGTTTTACGAATATTGTAAGCGGTTCGATATATCGAACATCGCGCACCGAATAATCTACGCGCATTATATGTAGCGCGTTGCACCATCCACCGCACGCTCACTATTGTAAATCGACCATTGCCGAAAGAGGCAAATAAAGACAATATCTAAATCTTTTCGTGTGTCTCACCTTTTCACGAGCCCTGATCCCGACCGAGTTTATCCACGCACTCGCGAAAAGTGATCCTTATATATTTAATGAACTAAATATATTTAATGAATGTCTAAAACAGGGAGTTTTTCCCAAAAGCTGGAAAAGTGCTGAATTAAAAATTATATTAAAACCAGGGGATAGAGATCCATACGACCCAGGTTCATACAGACCAATATCTCTGCTCCCGGTCTTAGGGAAAATATACGAGAGAGTTTTAATTAATAGAATAATACAAGTATACGAAGCAGAAAACATGCACAATGACTGTCAATTTGGTTTTAAATCGAAATGTTCAGCAGAAGGCGCCATAGTAGCTGCATAAGGCGCCATAGTAGAACACATAGATATGTCAAATAAAAAATATACAGTTGGGGTATTTCTAGACATACAAGGAGCATTCGATAATCTGTGGTGGTACTCAATCTTTCACAGATTGATAGAGGCTAGATGCTCGGAAACGCTCTTTAACACAATGAGCAATTATTTCAAAGACAGACGACTTACGGTTACAACTCGACATCAAACAGCTAGACCCAACATGGAAAAGGGTTGTCCTCAGGGATCGATCATAGGACCGATCGTCTGGAATATGATCATGGATAAACTATTAAAAAACCAGATTGAAGGCTGTGGTTATGTGGCATACGCGGATGACTTGCTGGTATTAATACACGGCAATTCAAGAAAAGAAATCGAATTGAAGGCTTCACAGGTTTTTATTGAAATAAAAAGTTGGACAATGGAACATAAGCTTCAAATATCCAATGAAAAAACTAAAGCAATCCTCTTTAAGGGCAATTTAAATACAAACAGATTACCGTCTTTGAGGTATGATCAAGGAAAAATAAAATATTACGACGAAGTAAAATACCTGGGCATAATTCTCGATAGGAAAAGAAACTTTATAGAACATGCAAAATATATTAAAGACAAAACAAAAAAGGTTTGCGCTAAACTAAAACGAGTCGTTAAAACCGAATGGGGACTAAATCATATAACAAGAAGATTGATGTATCAAGCTTTGATTTTACCTATTGTATGTTACGGAGCAGGAGCTTGGTACAAAGCTGTTGAACACACTCATGTGAAAAGACAATTAGACTCAGCACAAAGGTTCGCTCTGCTTAGCTTGTCAAGGGCATGCAGAACAGTCTCGACAGTAGCCTTACAAGTATTAACTGGTAGTCTACCAATAGATATTATGATCACCATAAGAGGCATACAAATGAAGATGAGAACAGGTATTAGAGTCAAATGGGAAGAATACGAAATATCTGAGAATGTAGAAAACTTGACAAAAAAAGATGTAAACAAAGAAAAAAGGAAAATTCGGCAGATAGCGATGAAAGTATGGCAAAGCAGATGGCAGGATAGTAACAAAGGACGAGTAACCTACGAGTTTATACCTAACGTAACTTATGCATTAAACAACAAAAAATGGTTTCATCCTGGACTCTACACAACATATTTACTAACAGGACACGGAACGATAAATAGTAAATTACAACAATTAGGTAGAAGTGATACTAACAAATGCTGCTTTTGTATAAATATAACGGAAGATGTTCAACATATTATCTTGGACTGTACAGAGTATAATGAAATTAGAAAGGATAAAATAGAAAGCAACATTTTAAAAAAAATTATAGAGAAAAAAGAAACAATGAAAATTTTGATTGAGAATAAGGAATCATACTTGAAATTGAGCAAAATAACAAATGACATTTTTAATTATAAGAAAAACTATCTGGACAGTAGAATCGACCCGCCTCCACGTGGCTAGGGACGGAAATGCAGTAAAAACACTGCAGGTAAGAGGACGCAAATTTTATAGATTAAGTTACAAAATATGCAGAGTTAAGATAAAATAAATAAATAAATCAGAGTAAAGTTAAGCTAAATATACAAACCGTAAATATAGACAAATAAACAGACACATTAATATAAAAAGGTGTAACAAGCGGAGATTATTAGCAGCGAGCATTAGCTCGGGTGCCGCACTAGAATGAGAAATAAATGAAAAAAAAATGTCCCTATCTACTGGGAGTTACCGTGGCTCTCCTAAAGACGTCCGGGTGACGCTCTTTACTGACCCTTGCGCCGGTGCTGGTGATCCACGGGTCCGTTGGATCCCGGCCCGCGCGGGTAATGTTCTGAGTCGATCTCGGGGTCTGAGAGTCGGGGTTGGAACGTGATGCGAATCGCTATGCGATGCGAAATCGCGTAGCGATATCAGTCCTCTAGTTAGGACCTCTAGCCTCTCACGTTGAGCATCCACCTTCTCGTGGTACTCCTGAAAACGCCACCTACTTTAGAAAGTAAGATTCGGTAGGTGTCGGCTGAGTCTAGTCACAGCGAAGTTTTTCCCCCTTTTCCGCACAGTCATGAGCCGGCATCAGTGATACTATGACCTTCTGATGGACGTCCGGGTGACGCTCTCTACTGATCCTTGCGCCGGTGCTGGTGATCCGGATTGATCCACCAGATCCCGGCCCGCGCGAGAGATGTTCTGAGCCGATCTCGGGGTCCGGGATTGTCATGGTTGAGATCTGATGCTAATCGAATGGCTCACAAGTGACAGCGTCCTTCCGGTCTTCCCTCTCACACACCTTCCGCACTTCCCGGCAGCTCATCTCCATCCGTTCGTCTCTATTGTTCTTTGGTGCAGTAGAGAGGAACAGGGGCTGTCAATATTCGCACCACCGGGCCCTGCGCTTCTGAGGTCTTTGGCCCAGCGGCGACGGAACCGGTGGTTACTAATCTTTTCTTTTCTTTTCAGGTTTCCTGTACCCTTGGGAAAGCCACCCTCTCTCTCTCTCTTTCTTATCACCCCTCTTTAACAAAACTTACTAACACCACTAACACTCTTCACTCTTCTTTCTCTTTTTCGTCACTCTACTCTCTTTCCCTCCTGAGCTAAAAGCTCTCACCTTAACGCCTTTTCACTCCTTTTCGTACTATCGCTTTTGCTATCGCTTTTCTATCTCTATACTCTTTTCTCTTCATTTCTTTTCTCTTGTACTTTCTCTTTACTATAACTAAAACTAAAACTAACGATACGTCTTCTCGTCTTCTCTTCTTGCTTTCTCTTTCTCCAGTTTCTTCTCTTATTTCCCACTCTATCTCTACATAAAACAGCAGCATGCAACGCTACGAGTCGGTGCCAGCTCTGCTGGCCGAATGGCTCTAATGTAGCAACACACACACTCTTACACTCTCCTTTTTTTCCTTTTCTTTCTCTTTTTCTTCCTTTATTATTCCATTTCTTTATTTCATTATACAGCATGTAACGCTACGAGTCGGTGTCAGCACTGCTGACCAAATGGCTCTTACGTAGCAACACACACATACACACGTTCTGTTTTTCTATCTCGTCTTTCTCTCCCTATTCTTTCTTTCTTTACTCCACTTTAATTAACAACTCTCACTAACAACTTCGTTACTAACACTTTCATTGATCTGTCTACTCTGTCGCTTTTACCAATCCCTTAATACAGCATAGCTACGAGTCGGTGTCAGATTGACCAAATGGCTCTTATGTAGCGAGCGCACCTAGATACGTTCCCGTACTCGGCTTTCCTATCCCCTCTACATCCAATCTTCCGGCAGCCCATCCCCATCCGTTTGTCTCTGTTGTGCCTCGGTACAGTGGAGAGAGACAGGGGCTGTTGTACTCACCCACCGGGCCCTGCGCTTGGTTGAACGTCTCTATGAGGGAAGAGACTATTGTATTTACGCTCTCGTCGACAAAGTTTCGACGAGCTCGAGCTCGCGCTCGCTAAGCAAAGCCGTGTCGTCGCCGACCGCCTGGAAGTCCGGTTGGGTATTATAGGAGGTATG